>NW_027411755.1:48047767-48291761 GCF_047663935.1 Musca autumnalis
TTTTTCTTAATGAAGCGACAAGGCATAACGCCCAACCGACATATGGTTTTTGGCGATATGATCGTCCATATCGCGGCTATACATATTTTCAAATTAATGTTGGACATTTAATACCCATATGTAATCGTTCATAAAGCCCATTGAGCGTTGTCTCCGATTTAATAAGAATTTTACAAAGGAAATGAGAATTTTTTATGTGTTATGGATTTAAATATTTTTAAAATAAAAGTCTTTAATCCGTCCGAAGACCGCCTATTAGAAATCGTTTGATTTTAATGTGATTATTAAGTAATGGGAATTCAAAACGCGTTGCCAAATTTATATGCGTACAAGGGCGAAGCTCTTAGATCCCATCCAATGTTCAGCTACCCTAATACAACAATTGGACTTCCAAAATGACATTGGACTTTAGGGAAGTCGACGATCTGAACTAGCAAAACTACCAAAATTAATTGTAGCTGTTATGACCGTAAGAGGTTGCAATAGGTTGCAACATGCCTCTTTATGAAGTCGTCAGACGATTCATGGAATGAAGTGCAGAGGATGGGAGTAGTGTCAGTGCTCTTGCAAATATTTTTAAAATTACATTGAACACTTGCAATAAATGTATATCTATATATATAAAAGAGTTTAGTGAGGGAGTGAGTGAGTGACTGAGTGACTGAGTGAGTGACTGACATATCATCGCCCAGACGAAACCGCTGAAGCTAGAAAGCTGAAATTTTGACTGTGGGTTGCTGTCGGTGTGTAGGGGTGAGATAAGGCTGGGTTTTTGGAAATTCGACCTAGAAGGGTACGAAAAGTACTAAAAGGTACTAAATTTGGTACCCTTTGTGTTTGGCAAACGGGTAGAGCTAGAATTCTGAAATTTGGAATGAGGGTAACTGATGGAGAGTTAGAAAGATGTACCAAAGAGTTTTTGGAAATTCGAACTATAAGTGTACGAAAAGTTACTAAATTTGGTACCAATTGTATATTTTGAGCGGATATAGCTACAATCTTCATATTTGGTATGGAAATCAAGGTTGGGAAGTGGTGTTGATGTAAGGAAATGATTTTGAAAGTTCGTACTTATGTGTACGAGTAGTACTAAATGGTACTAAATTTGGTACAATTTGGATTTGGGTGAACGGATAGAGCTAGACACCTGAAATTTGAAATTAAATTTACTGACGGAGTATAGGCTTGCGATATGGGGATGGTTTTCGAAATTCGTACTTATGGGTACGGAAAGTACTAAATGGTACTAAATTTGGTACAATTTGGATTTGGGTGAATGGATAGAGCTGGAATCCTGAAATTTCGAATTGAGATTACTGTTGGAGTGTAGGATTGATGTAGTTTTGGATGTTCGTAATTTTGGGTACGGAAGGTACTAAATTTAGTACAACTTTGGTACATAAAATATAAAATATCTATATGTATAAAAGAGCTTCGTGAGTGAGTGACTGACATATCATCGCCCAGACGAAACGGCTAAAGCTAAAATCTTGAAATTTTGTGTATGGGTTTTTGGAAATTCGACCTAAAAGGGTACGAAAACTACTAGAAGGTACTAAATATGGTACCCTTTGTATTAGGCAAACGGGAAGAGCTACAATTCTGAAATTTGGAATGAGGTTAACTGATGGAGAGTTAGAAAGATGTACCAAAGGGTTTTTAGAAATTCGAACGAAATGTTACTAAATTTGATACCAATTGTATATTTTGAAAGATTATAGCTTGAATCTTGAAATTTGGTATGGAATCAAGTTTGGGAAGTGGTGTTATTATAAGGAAATGGTTTTGGAAGTTAGTACTTATGTGTACGAGAAGTACTAAATGGTACTAAATTTTGGCACAATTTAGATCTGGGTGAACAGATAGAGCTGAAAACCTGAAATTTGGAATTTAGATTAACATTGGAGTGTAGGATTAAGATAGGCGGGTAGTTTTGGAAATTTATACTTATGTGTACAAAAAGTACTAAAGGGTACAAAATTTGGTGCAATTTGGATTTGGGTGAATGGATACAGCTGAAATCCTGAATGTTGAAACTAAATTGCTTTTGGAGTGTAGGATCGAAAAAGTTTTGGAAATTCGTTCTTATGAATACGGAAAGTACTAAATGGTACTAAATTTGGTACAATTAAATTTGGGTGAACGGATGGGGCTGAAATCATGAAAAGTAGAATTAAGATAACTGTTGGAGTGTAGGATTGAGGAAGTTTTAGGAAATTTTTAGTTATGGGTACGTAAAGTACTAAATGTACTAAATTTGGTACAATTTGGTTTTGAGTGAACAGATAGAGATGGAATACTAAATTTGGAATTAACACTACTTTTGGAGTGTAGGATTGAAGTAATTTTCGAAATTCGTACTTATAAGTGCGGAAAATACTAATACTAAATTTGGTATAAATTGCATTTGGGTGGAGAGATAGAGCTGGAATCTTGAAATTATAATCTATATATATATATATATATATAAAGGAGCTTAGTGAGTGAGTGACTGACATATCATCGCCCAGACGAAACCGCTGAAGCTAGAAAGCTGATGGAGTGTAGGATTGAGGTAGTTTGAAAATTCATACTTATGAGTACGGAAAGTACTAAATGTACTAAATTTGGTACAATTTATATTTGGGTGAACGGATAGAGTTGGAATTCTGAAATTTCCAATTAAGGTTACTGTTGAAGTGTAGGATTGGGGAAGTTTTGGAAATTCGTAATTATGGGTACGGAAAGTACTAAATTTGGTACAATTTAAATTTAGCTGGACGGATAGAGCTGTAATCCCGAAATTTGGAATTAAGATTACTTATGGAGTATAAGATTGAGGTAGTTTTGAAAATTCGTACTTATGGGTACGAAAAGTAATAAATGGTACAATTTAGATTGGGTGGACGGATAGAGGTGGAATCCTGAAATTCGCAATTACTGTTGGAGATAGTTATTGAAATTCGTACTTTCATTCGAAAGGTATTAGTGGTATTATGAATAGAGGTGGAATTCGGAAAATTGGTATTATAGCCGCTGTTGGCGCGTAGAGTTGAGATATGGATGTGGTTGTGGATATACGTACAATAAGTGTACGAAAATTACTAAATGGCACCGAATTTGGTCCAAATTGAATTGTAGAGCTGAAATGGTGAAATTCGGTATTAGTATAGCAGTTGACGCTTAGAGTGGAGATAGAGAGGAAATTTTGGAAATTCGTACTAATGTATACGAAAACTACTAAATCGCGTTTAAGATATAGTTTTGCATAAAATGAAGTAATTTTTGAAACTTATATATAATATAAGTACTAAATTTGGTACCAGTTTGGTGTTGCATGATTGGATAAAGGTGGAATTTCGAATTGTTGTATGAGGGATTGTGTTGGTGTTTAGATACGGATTTTTTTGAAATGCATACAAATTCTAAAATTAGGCTGAGGGCTGATGATTTTTTTAGAAATACGAAATGTACTAAATGCTATTAAATTTGACGTTGGGTGTAGCAATGAAGATGGAATTATATCATTAGTGCGTGAAAAGTACAAAATTCAATAAATTTGGTATTGGGCTAAGGAATAGAAGTGAATTCTGATATATTATTGATTTGTCAGGTTCATTGTTAGAGGTGGTCGAACAATAAGTGTACTAGAAGTATTATATAATACTAATATGAAGCATTGGTATTGTGTGAATCAATAATGAAATTTGTTATGAGGATAACTGTTGAGATTGGATCAGAATATTTATTTAAATCCGCATTTAAATGTATGAAAGGTTTCTACAAGTAATACCATTGACATTGGGTGAACAAGTGAGCTAAAACTGTAACATTTGACCTAAGATCCTGGATTTTTAAAATTGTACTGAATAATGTACTATTGCTTCTAGGTTAACACGAATTCGGTTTCAAAATAATGTACTGAAATCAAAAAATCAAACGTATCTTTTCAACAAAATTGTTTTTATCTTTGTTGTATATTCTAAACTTTATAGTAAGTTCATTTGAAAAGGTAGATCTAAGCGGCTAATGTTTTACAAGAAGGATTTTACATCCTGAGAAAAAAGGTCTAATATAAAATGTCTCAAAAATTAACTGTTATATAGGGTAACATCTTCTGAATAATGGTTTTCTACATTTTGATATCACAAATTCCAAAATTCGGTTGGAAAATGTGAATTAAATTTTCAAAATACCCATACCGTTCTAATAAACATGGACTGGAATTTAAAATCTAGGACGCTGTTAAAGTGTAGAGGTCTTTTTTTGAAATTCGAACAAAACGTATACGAGCAGTACTTGAAAGAAATTAATATCAATTCAAATAGGTATTAGTACATCAAAATTTTCGGTTTTCTCCATATTAAATATTGTTTATTTGTATATCATTCGTTTTCCGCTTACGAAGTAGCGGGCATTTTGCTAGTATCGTATATATTGCTATTTTCGTGATAATCGTTTGTTTAATAATAAAAAATTCACTTGTACTAAAAATTTTGTCTTTACATTATAACAAACTAAACTTTGAAAAAGAATCAATTTATTTAATTTATCACTAGCTAAATTTAACACTACAATATACAGATCTATAGTGTTCTATATGATTTCGATTGGTTTGCAATCAGCTTTGTTTTGTTTTAATTAATATCATGTGTACTCTAAAAATTTTTCCAATTTTAGTTTGAACTTTTTTAAGAAATGTAATTTAAAAAATTCTTGGTTTTTACATTCTTCCAAAGTGCCATGGGCATTTGAATAGTTTTTATAATGAATAACGCATAACGTCTGCAATGAACTGTGAATAATTGGACTGATGATGAAGAGATGATTCGATATTATTGTGTTATAACTTCTTTACAATTAAATTATTGTAACTTAAATGGAAAATTGTAAATAAATAAAACGAAATTGCATTTTTTATTGCTTAAATAATTCGGAAGAAGAAGAAGAAAAAATAGAAGTCTTTTTACTTGTGTGGTAATAAAATATTGTGTTTCATTTGGATTGTATCTTATATTGGTATTTACGTTCTAAAGTAATTTAAAAAAGCCAAATACGTGAAAAATTTTACAGAATAAATTATGAAAAAATTGCTTTTACTAGCAATTAAACCGTAAAAGAATTATTATACCCTCAGCATTTATGCTAACAAGGGTATACACTTCCATACGGCCAAAATGTGACTCATCGAAATAATGGTTTCAGACCTCAAGTATGTTTGGACGAAATGTGTTTCAGACAATTTGGAGTCGATTTAGCAATGTCCGTCCGTCTGTCTGTCTGGCTGGATGGTGCGCACGATAACTCTCGAACGGATAAACCGATTTGGTCCAAAATTGGGCTTTCGCAATATTTTGTTCAAACTTAGTTTAAGTTCGAAGATGGGTTATATCAGTCCACACGTTTCGGTACCTCCCCCACAAAAGTTTGAAAATGTTAGGAAAATTTGTGCGCACGATAACTCTTGATGGGAGTGACCGATTTGGTCCATACTTTGCACATCGTTAAATTTCTACAAAACTTAGATGAGGTTCCAATATGAATTTAATCGGTCTACGGAAAAGTTCAGTTTAGGACCTGCTCTCTAATCGTTTTGATTTTGTAGCAACTTGTACTCACGGCCCCCCATACGGCGATAGAAGTTTCATCAGGGACAAAACCATACTTCCTGAGAAAAAAGCCTGAAAGGTTCAAAAAAACCCCTATCTACAAGATATAGATCGGGTTTGGACTACATGGACTATATTTGACCATTCCTTCGAGTGCCTCACAAACAAAGTTTCGGATAAGTTCACTTTAAGACCTGCCGTTGACTAACTTTGATTTCTGTTGAAGCAACCTGCAATCGCTGTCTTAATTACGACGGTAAAAGTTTTTTCAGTGGCAAGTCATTACTTCTTGGGAAAACAGCCCAAAAGTTGTAAAAAACCCCTATGGCACCATATCTAGTAGCTGGAGAGCACAATAACTCTCAAACTGATAAACCGATTTGGTCCAAAATTTGGCCTTCGTCATATTTTGTCCAAACTTAGTCTAACTTCAAAAATGGTCCATATCGGTCTTCTCCTTAGGATACCTCCCCCACAAAAGTTCAACATTTGTGACCAACTGCAGTTTAGAATCTGTTCGGAAGTTTATACCGACGATGTGGTCCTGTTTACAGTCATATTATATTTTCCGTGGACAAGTCCAACTGATCCAACAGGTGTACGATAACCCACTGAAATGACTAGTGGGCGCGATATCTATCGAAAAGATATGACGTCATGTGTTTGATTTGTATATTTATTTATTCATAATCAATATTTCGCAATTTTCATGAATTGCATCCTCAGGATAATCTACAAATAATAAATAAATACAATTTTATTGCTTTACCACAAAAGGTTATAAAACACGCACAAAAAAGAATATAAAAAGATTCGCAAAAACACGTAAAACATACATTTATATTTTCTTAGAACTACAGTAGCCTCACTACCATCGTCATCAGTTAAAAATATTGCACTGTTGTTTCTGTTCATATTGCGATCTGTTTATATTTTTGGCTTTGCCAATTAAACCTCTGTAGCTTAAAGCGCTGTTGTCGACGTCTGATTTAAAATTCATTCTTTTTGTTGTTGGCACGTTGAGTATATGCAGCATTTCCATAGTGTAACGTTTGTTGTGATGTGATTCACTCTCCAACACTCTCACTCTCTCAAAGTCGGGATGGTGAGTTTTGCTTGCACAGTGGCTCACAAGTGCAGTTCTGGGTTTGTCATGCTGTTGCCTTAATTTGATATCTGACTTGTGAGCTGATATTCTTGTTTTTAGTTTGTTTTTGGTCGTACCAACGTAAACTTCTTGACATGTTTCTTTGTCGTTTCCACAACATGGTATCTGGTATACAACATTCGTTTTTTCATTTTTGTCTAATTGTGTTTTTGTATTTGTGAACAGTTTTTTTAATGTGTTGTTGCACTTATGTGCTATTGTGCATTTACTGTTATTGTATATGTTTGACTTTCCGAACCTCTCCGATATATTAGGAACATAAACCATCGATTTATAGATTTTCTCACTTTTGATGTTGCTTTCGTTATTGTTTTTTGTTGTATTGTTATTATCTTTGATTAGTGAATTTATTATATTTGTTGGAAAATTGTTGTTGTATAATATGTTCTTAATTTTGGTTTTATTTTCTTTGTGAAATTCATCATCGCTTAACGATAGGATTCTAAATATGAGGTTTTTTGCAGTGTTAATGATGATTCTTTTTGGATGTTTTGAATAGAAATTGATTATTCTTCCATAGGTGGTTGGTTTTTGGTACCAATCTACCGCTAAATGCTCTCCTCTTTTCATGACTAGTATGTTCAGATATGGAAGTCTATTGTTATGTTCCCTTTCTAGGGTGAATTTTGTACTTTTATGGTAGCTATTGAGCATATTTAAAGTCTCTTCTATTGCACTTTCATTTGTAATGGCAAATAAGTCGTCAACATATTTAGTCAATAAAGCCGGTTTTGTTGTCAGGTTATTCATGCAGGTATCGAGCAGTTTCTCCATGACTATGTCAGCTACGACGGGAGAAGCTGGAGATCCCATTGGTAGGCCAGATTTCTGTTTATATATCTTGTCTTCGAATTTAAAATATCTATTTTCTTTAATACAAAAGCTTAGAATTTTTAGAAATACACTAGCGGTCATCTGAATAGGTTTGAATTTTTTTCATTTTATATGTTAAGGTATCTTCTGATGTGTTTGTATTACAGATCCATACTATTTACTTTTTGAGAGTCCTATACTATGCCAACATTCCCAAGAAAAAACTTGACGATGTTGCCATATTTTCGGAAAATATCACAATTATAATAAAAATGTACAAAAAAGTGTCCAATTTTTGCGATCATCAGAATAGGTTTGAATCAAATAAAATTGAAAAATTGTACTACGCATGCAAATATTGCGCAGTTTTTTGGTATAGTTTAGTAAAATGGAACATTCTGATAAATCTTACAACAAAGTTGACCCGCTTTATTAGGAACGTGGGTTCAATTCTCAACCTGGAAAAGTTACCAAGAACTTTTAGATAAAATCAAGAAATATTACAACAAAAACGTTTTATAAACCTGCTTTAAATGACTTTTTGATTTAGTTAGATCTCTTCTGAGCTTCGAAAATGGTCTGACAGCAAATACGAAGTGTTGCCATATTATTATGATCGATAAATTGGAAAGGTCATTGAAAATAGTTGGTATTTTAGTTCAAGGTTCATTTTTTAACTATCCTTGCAGTAAAAATTTAAGTATTATCATGCTCACAAATCCACCATAGTTGACCACATGTATCATAAATGTTCAAAAATTGGTCTGGAAGAATGTTTCTTCGACGACAATAAAGTAGAAAATTGTAAATCAAACTTAAGTCAAAGGGGCATGATATCGCCGACTTTTATAGTGCTGTAATACCTATATAGTCAGGTCAAAAAGTTTTTTTCTGTTAACTAGTCATAAAACAAACACGAATAAGTCCAAAAGAATGGACTACTGAGGTTATACAGCACTATAAAAATCGGCGATATCATGCCCCTTTGACTAAATTTGATTTACAATTTTCTACTTTTTTGTCGTCGAAGAAACATTCTTCCAGACCAATTTTCGGACATTTATGATACATGTGGTCAACTATGGTGGATTTGTGAGCATGATAATACTTAAATTTGTACTGCAAGGGTAGTTAAAAAATGAAACTTGAACTAAAATACCAACTATTTTCAATGACCTTTCCAATTTATCGATCATAATAATATGGCAACACTTCGTATTTGCTTTCAGACAATTTTCGAAGCTCAGAAAAGATCTAACGAAATCAAAAAGTCGTTTAAAGCAGGTTTATAAAACGTTTTTGTTGGAATATTTCTTGATTTTATCTGAAAGTTCTTGGTAACTTTTCCAGGTTGAGAATTGAACCCACGTTCCTAATAAAGCGGGTCAACTTTGTTGTAAGATTTATCAGAATGTTCCATTTTACTAAACTATACCAAAAAACTGCGCAATATTTGCATGCGTAGTACAATTTTTCAATTTTATTTGATTCAAACCTATTCTGATGATCGCAAAAATTGGACACTTTTTTTGTACATTTTTTATTATAATTGGGATATTTTCCGAAAATATGGCAACATCGTCAAGTTTTTTCTTGGGAATGTTGGCATAGTATAGGACTCTCAAAAAGTAAGTAGTATGGATCTGCAACACAAACACATCAGAAGATACCCTAACACTTAAAAAGAAAAAAATTCAAACCTATTCAGATGACCGCTAGTGTATACTCTTAGGCATATTTGTAAATTCCTGCAGCTCTTCCCATCTGCTATCTATGATACTTATAGCAAGATCCACTGGGCGACACTACATCGAATGATAGGAGCACTTCGTCCTTCTTAATAGTCAAGTCTTTTAGCTTATTCCTAAATTGCACTGAATCTCTTATATTATACTTCGAGTCTTTGGTTAACTTATTTAATATGTTGACAATATATTTGCACATTTCTCTGGATGGCGAGTTTATTGAGGAGCAAATAGGTCTCAGTGGATATCCATCTTTATGAATTTTCGGTAATCCATAAATTCTTGGCGCATTAGCCACGTCAGTTTTCAATCTTTTCTTCTCTCCTGCAGTTATATATCCGTTTTTGAAAAGCTCCTCCACTATCTCGTTATTCCTCTTTTGCAATGTTGCTGTGGGATCCTTGTTTATCCTTTGGTATGTCATTATATCTCCTAAAATATTCATAATTCTGTCACGGTAATCATTTTTATCCATTGCTACTGTTGCGTTACCTTTATCTGCGTTCACAATAATTATATCTTTATTTCTCTTTATAAACGTTTGCGTTTGTTCCACTGTGCGTAGAATAAAAGCATCTCTTGAGTTCTTCTTATTTTTGTTCAGGTGATTGTCAATCATCGTGGTGAATTTTGTTCGTGCATCCTCTTGTTCCTCTCTCTCTTCGTTTGAGTGTATAATCTCTTCGCCATCAAGAATAAATTTGAATAATGGAAATGTTTCTTTTGTTGTAGGTAGTGCAAATATCTTCTGGAAAGGTTTTGTTGGTTTTGTTGACAAACCAATTCTCATTTGTTTTTATATTGAGTTCTTCTCTTTGTTTCGTTATAAGTTTCTCAAATTTTCGTATATGTACTAGTTTTTGTTTATGTTTCAAAGACTCCATTATCGTTTGCTGTGATTTCTTTAGGGAGCAAAGTTCAATTTCAGTTAAAGTTTTTTCTATGTTGTTTTTGGTTAGTTCAAGCTTTTCATTATTGTCTTTTAATAGATTGTGTTTGTGTACAATTATTATACCCTCAGCCTTTAGGCCAGAGACGCGCTGTCTTTGCAAAGAAGTATAGTGAGGGCGCCCACTGAGTTGTTTTTGCATTTGCTTCTCTCTCTCACGTACAGTGTACATGTAAATAAACAAACAATGAATATCATGTGGTTGTTGTTTTTTTCACCAATGCATACACATTAGAGTGGGGCGATTTGAACACCATCACGGGCGCCTGGAGTTTCTGATTCTTGGGATTGTACTGAGCAAAAAAGTCAACTAGACCATATGTCTACGGTGAAAATCGAGCCCCCGGATTTTGACTTGAAGCTTTTTTTCGGGGATTTTCGGATATTTTGGCATATAACAACCAAACCACTGATATTTTTGATCCAACACAAATACAACAATTGTAGCCAAGACAATAATAAAGAACTCTCTAGTACATCGCAAAAGCATTGGAACGCTTCTTCAGGCAGTTATGGCCTCGAGAAGTTGCACATTTTTCGGAAAATATCGATAAATGACACTGTGCTACAAAATGGGACTCAAATTCAGTGGGTGGAAAATCCCTTTCGGAGATGAAAGCCCTTGGTGAGTGTACTAAGAACCCAAAAGGAAATTTTCACCATAGGTCAAGTTTCCGAGATATCGCGCGTTTAATGGTTTAATTTTGGCCCCTTAATTTGCGAGAAAATAGCTTTATATCTCTGTTAAGCGTTATTGTAGCTTCATTTTGAGATTACATGTCTTCAGTCAAATCGAGTGGTGAATCTTTTTGTAGAATATTTTATCCCTCTAACTCCATTCCTTTTATGTCCTTTTCGTCCTTTATGTTTTGAACCGTAGTAAAAGTACCACAAGACGAGATTTTACAGCATCCAAATATTCTACAAAAATGTTGTTCAGAAGATTTTAGGTACGGTTCTCATTGATGACCAATCGATATTTCCCCATTTTCATGGTCCTTTTTGACATTTACCCGGTTTTTGTTCAGAAAACTATGTTTTGTTTTTATGTATATTCGTTATTGGTCCGTGGTGCATCTGAAATACTTACCATAAATAGCTCTTGTAATGACGAACACGTTAATAACAAATTTTATTGAAGGATAGATCCGGTTATCTAAACTTTTGAACCGGATATTCTGATATCAAAACCGATTTTGGAACCGGTTTTAAGTAACCGATTAATCGTATATGTATATCATTGGAAAGCTAATAAAATGGTCAATCAAATGACAGCAAGTAGCTGATTACAACTTTCTTGGTTCCGATGCTAGAACAAAAAACCGATTTTGATGTAAAATATCACTGGGTTGACGTTGTTAAAACTTCTGAGTTATGGTGAAATTAATTCATTCTTGATAAACTTTAAGTGCATGATAACAAAACAACATCTCACAATAACTCAGCAGTTTGACCTATGGCATATTTATAAAATATCTTAATCGACTTTCATCGCCAAAAAGAATTTTTCAATCCAGTGATATTTTACATCAAAATCGGTTTAAGAAATCGGTTTTTTGTTCTAGCATCGGAACCAAGAAAGTTGTAATCAGCTACTTGCTGTCATTTGATTGACCATTTTATTAGCTTTCCAATGATATACATATACGATTAATCGGTTACTTAAAACCGGTTCCAAAATCGGTTTTGATATCAGAATATCCGGTTCAAAAGTTTAGATAACCGGATCTATCCTTCAATAAAATTTGTTATTAACGTGTTCGTCATTACAAGAGCTATTTATGGTAAGTATTTCAGATGCACCACGGACCAATAACGAATATACATAAAAACAAAACATAGTTTTCTGAACAAAAACCGGGTAAATGTCAAAAAGGACCATGAAAATGGGGAAATATCGATTGGTCATCAATGAGAATCGTACCTAAAATCTTCTGAACAACATTTTTGTAGAATATTTGGATGCTGTAAAATCTCGTCTTGTGGTACTTTTACTACGGTTCAAAACATAAAGGACGAAAAGGACATAAAAGGAATGGAGTTAGAGGGATAAAATATTCTACAAAAAGATTCACCACTCGATTTGACTGAAGACATGTAATCTCAAAATGAAGCTACAATAACGCTTAACAGAGATATAAAGCTATTTTCTCGCAAATTAAGGGGCCAAAATTAAACCATTAAACACGCGATATCTCGGAAACTTGACCTATGGTGAAAATTTCCTTTTGGGTTCTTAGTACACTCACCAAGGGCTTTCATCTCCGAAAGGGATTTTCCACCCACTGAATTTGAGTCCCATTTTGTAGCACAGTGTCATTTATCGATATTTTCCGAAAAATGTGCAACTTCTCGAGGCCATAACTGCCTGAAGAAGCGTTCCAATGCTTTTGCGATGTACTAGAGAGTTCTTTACTATTGTCTTGGCTACAATTGTTGTCTTTGTGTTGGATCAAAAATATCAGTGGTTTGGTTGTTATATGCCAAAATATCCGAAAATCCCCGAAAAAAAGCTTCAAGTCAAAATCCGGGGGCTCGATTTTCACCGTAGACATATGGTCTAGTTGACTTTTTTGCTCAGTACAATCCCAAGAATCAGAAACTCCAGGCGCCCGATAACACTTTTTTCCTTCCATACAAATCGCCCCGGCCTAATACACATATGCTGTAGTATTGATGGAAATATTATGGGCGACGCTGCTTTAGGCTATGAAGGGTATATACACTTTCATACGGGCAAAATGTGCCTCATCGAAATAATGGTTTTAGACCCCAAGTATGTTTGGACGAAATGTGTTTCAGACAATTTGGAGTCGATTGAGCAATGTCCGTCCGTCTGTCTGTCTGGCTGGCTGGAGCGCACGATAACTCTCGAAAGGATGAACCGATTCGGTTCAAATTTTGGCTTTCGTAATATTTTGTCCAAACTTAGTTTAAGTTCGAAGATGAGCTATATCGGTCCACTCCTTCCGGTACCTCCCCCACAAAAGTTCGAAAATGTTCGGAAAATTTGTACGCACGATAACTCTTGAAGGGTGTAACCGATTTGGTCCATACTTTGCCCATCGTGGAGCGTGTACCAGACTTAGATTAGGTTTTAATATGGACTCAATCGGTCCACTCCGTCGGGTACCTCCCACACAAAATTTTGGAAAAGTTCAGTTTAGGAACATTTCTCGAATCGCTTTGATTTTTGCTTTAGCAACTTGTATTCACTGCTCTCCATACGACGGTATAAGTTTCATCAGGGGCAAGTCCATACTTCCTGAGAAAATAGCCTGAAAGTTGCAAAAAAACCCCTGTGACACCGTGTGAGGAGGTTGGAGGGCAAAATAACTCTCGAACAGGTCTGCCGATTCGGTCCAAAGTTTGGCCTTAGTAATATTTTGTTCAAACATAGTTTAAGTTCGAAGATAAGCCATATCGGTCCACTCCTTCAGGTACCTCCCCCACAAAAGTTCAAAAATGTTCGGAAAAATTGTGCGTACGATAACTCTTGAAGAGAGTGGCCGAATTGGTCCATACTTTACACATCCTAATATATCTACCAGATATTGATCAGGTTCAAATATGGACTATATTTGTTAACTCCATCCGGTACCTCCCACTCAAAATTTCGGATACATGTTCACTTTAAGACCTGCTTTCGAATCACTTTGATTTTTGTTGAAGCAACTTGCATTGCTGCCTCAATTGCGATGGTAAAAGTTGTTTCAGTGGCAAGTTCATACTTCTTGAGCAAACATCCCTGAAGTTCTAAAAAACCCCTATGGTACCATATGTAGTGGCTGGAGATCCATTCTTTTTAGTATCTCCTCCGCAAAACTTTTGATATTAAATCCTAATCAACATTTTTGTCAGTTCAAACGCCCAAAATTTTTAAAACTCCCTAAATACATGCGTTTTTTGGAAAAAAAAAATTTTTCAATATAAACAGGCTGAGGGTATATCTATGTCGGCAAAGCCGACTGATACTTTTTTAGTTGTTGTGTTTAGTATTTTCTGATGAAAGTTGTCTATGTGTGTTCTAATTTTGTTGTATACCAGAATTTTTGTTTTCTCCTCACCATCGATTAAGTTGTATATGTTTTTTGTGGAATTATTGATGAAAGCTGCGATTAGTCCTGAATTCCGACAACAATAAATATACAAATCAAAAACATGACCTCGAGCTTGAATTAATTTATCAATTGACATAGAAAATTGAAAGGTCGAAAAAACTCAAAATAAAACTTCACGAAAAGATATGACTCTCAAAATAAGATCCACTTTCGTAGTGCACTATGTAGGTCCATTCCCTCCTCCGCAAAACTTTTGAACTTTAATGCTAATCCACATTTTTGTGTTTAGAACCCTTTTAGTACGAATTTCCAAAAACCCAACAAATTTCTTTACCCACCCTCTAAATAGTTTCACTTTATGACAACGGTTTCCATAATTATGGTTTTGGTCAAAATATCCAACCGAAACGAATCAGCTTTCTCTAGGGGTGCAAAACGGTGACTATAGGTCCATGTTTTGATTTAAATCCCATATAGCATTAACACCCAAGTTCGAAGCGATTAGCCACATTACAAAATTTATATAACCCCTACAATGTTTGATATTAAATCTACTTTCGGTGTTTTAAGGTGCTATCCACATTACTCACTTAGTTGGCCCTTTACAGGACATTTGTCCCATAGGCTATTTTTTGCTTTATTTCACAATTTGGAATACAGCGTTTTTCGACCTCGTCTTCCACTTGGCCTTCCAGTTGTACGTGTACCGCCATGCCGTTCGTATTTATACGCCTTTTTAGCGGGTTCATCATCGCTAATTCTTATGACTAGTCCTAGCCAGCGCAATCGTTTTATCTCGATAGGTTTAACTATACTGATGTCGTAGTATAGCGATATAATTCTCAGCATTTCTCTCTCCAACACACCATGTACTGCCTTATCTGTGCAAGTACCCAGGCTTCGGAACCATACACTAGGAAGGGTAGTATCAGTTTTTTTATAAAGTGTTATTTTTGTTTGACGAGATGTGGATTTGTTTTTAAACTGTTTGCTTACTTAAACCAAAATAGTATCTGTTCACATGCGAACATATTTGTTTGCGGAAGTAGACTAAGTTTTAACTACATATTGATGTAAATTGTGCCACTTCTTTAAATATCTGCATATCGTTTAACCTTTTCCAGTAGAATATTGCATATATCACACAAAAGGCTGTCTCCTTGTCTGAAACCTTTTTTATACCCTCCACCATAGTATGGAGGGTATATTAAGTTTGTTTTTCCGTTTGTGACGCATTGAAGTAATAAATTGCGACCCTCCCGTCTGTCCGTCTGCTGTAATCACTCTAGCGTCTACAATAACTGAGCTAGAACGCTATATTTTTGCACCGAGTGAATTTTTTCCATAAACAGGTCAAGTTCGAAGATATGCTATGGCCCCCATATAACGGTACCTCCCGATTTACGGTATTTTGAGGGCTTTTGCAACGTTTTTTGACCGAACTAACTATAATTTGAGGTTCCCATAGGTCACTAAATACCTACACGAAAAATTGTAAACATATGTTAAGATTTGGTATAGCTTCCATATAATGGTACCTCCCGATTTTCGGACTTTTTTGGGCTTTTAGCTACAATTTTTTACCGAACTAGCTGTAATTTGACATTTGAAACTTCTCCACTATAAATCGTCAATATAGGTCTATGTTTTGGTATGGCCCCCATATAACGGTACCTCGCGATTTTCGATCTTTTGGGGGTTTCCGCTACAATTTTTAACCGAACTATCTGTTATTTGTTATTTGCGTTTCTCGGTGGTCACGAAACTTCTCCACAAACAAATCGTCAGCACAGGTCCATCTTTTGATACAGCCCCCATATAACAATACCTTCCGATTTTCGGTATTTTGAGGATTTTAGCTAACAATTTTAAACGAGCTAACTGTGATTTGACATTTGAGGTTCTCAGTGGTGACGAAACTTCTTCATAGGTCAACATACATAGGTCCTTGTTTTGGTATAGCCCCCATAGAGCGGTAGCTCTCAATTTTCGGTATTTTGAGGGTCTTAGCTACATTGTTTGACAGAACTACCCGTAACTTGACATTTGAGGTTCCCCGCAGTTATAAAACTTTTCCACCAAAAACTGTCAAGATAGATCTACACTTTGACATAGCCTCCATATAACCTCCGGAGTTAGGGATTTTCGGTATTTTGAGGAGTTTAGCTAAAATGTTTAACCTAACTAGCAGAAATTTGATATCTGCAGTTCTTAGTGGTCACAACACTTCTCCACAAAAAATTGTCAACATAGGTCCATGTTTTGGTATAGCCCCCATATAACGGTACCTCCCGATTTTCGGTATTTTGAGCTTCTTAGCTAAATTGTTTGACGGAACTACTCGTAATTTGACATTTGGCGTTCCCTGCAGTTACACAAATTTTCAACCAAAAATTATGATGATAAGTCTGCACTTTAGATAAGGTACTACCTGATTGCATAAATTTTCTACATTAGATTAGTTAATTTAGGCATTTGAGGTATCCGTGGTCGAAAAATTTTTGCATCTGAAATTGTGAAAACGAAGGGAAACTCATTGTTCGATTTTAGCTAAGAATATTTTATGGCGGAGGGAATAAAAAGTTCGGCTCGGCCAAACTTAACGACTTTTTACTTGTTGGTACTAAACTCTTCGGAGAGGTTCTTTTCTATTTTAATTAAGGACCGGGTATCAGTTAATGTCATCTTACAAATTAGCTTTACGGGGATACCAAATTCAGACATGGCTTGGGATAGCTTTGAACCTTGAGGGCTGTCGAAAGCTGCTTTATAATCTACAAGAATATGGTAGATATCGATCTGCGTCTCTTGGGTCTTCCTCAGGATTTGCTGCAGGGTAAATGTGTGGTTAATGGTGGATTTGCAAGGTCTTAAGCCGAATTGGTATGGTCCAATTATCTCGTTGACAGTAGGCTTTAGCCATTCGCCCACTATCCCTGACACTATCTGAGCCATCAGTTTGATGTTTCACTCTTTGGTAGAATTTTCTCACTTCATTCTGGCTCCTCTACATCTATATTTTGTCTCACCCCTGCTTTTTAATTTTTCCTCCGGAAAAGATGTTTCTCCACCCTCCTGTTTACCCGACACCTCTGTCGTGCGCTACGCGTTGCTACTGATTGTAGAGTGTGCCGCATTTTTCTCTTTGGTAGCAGCACGACACTCCGACTGGTCATACCATGGGTTCTTTGGTGGAGGTTTCTGATATTTAAGTACATCCAACACGCTAGATGAATGTCGTCCCTCTATCTCAAAGCGATCAATTAGATATGCTGTTTTTTTTTTTTTTTTGACAGGTGGCAGCCATGTGCCCTGATGAATGTCGAGATGGTTAAATCTGGTACTGCTAACTACCATGTTTTTGCCGCTGCGATTTCTATCAGCCTCATTCTATGGTTAGATGTTTCACTGTGGAGACTGAATTTTCCAACTGTTTGGCCAAAAATATTCTCCTCTCCAATTTTGGCTTTTAAATAGCCAAGAATAATTTTAATGGCATGGGCAGGACAACGTACATATCGCTCATTTACTCAAAGAGTGACACATTTCAAAAAATCAAGTTTCGAGAAAAACGCGTTTTAAGTTGCGGAATGAAATTTGACTTCCCAACTTAAAAACGCGGTTTTATTTTAGTCTAGTCTATGCATATGTTTATAATTCCCACGACTGTATCTATTTTATTATTTTTTGGTTTTTAGTACATTTATCTTAAACATTGCAATGTATGTTTAACATAAAACCGTATAACTTAAAAAGTTTTTTACCTATTTTTATTTGTCATAGCAAAAAAGGGTGATCTAAATAGAGGTTCCCAATTTTTTGAAAGAAAAAAGAACACAGAAAACTGGAAAGTGTTTATTATCATTTGAAAGAACATTTTTTGCATTTATTTTTTTATATTTATGGGCCATTATTATATCTTTCCTTTTGCTAAAGGTTAGATTTTAAAAACCAAAATGGAGAATTTTGGTGGCTTTAAAATACAAAACGTGAAATTGTCTGCTCATCGAAGTGTTCCCATAATAAATTCATTGATTGATGTCATGTAGGAAAGTAGCTTAGTCTTGTTGAAACCAAAATGTCGTAGAGATCACGAGGCTCATTTCCAGGCATCAAATATTAGGCTGTCATGGTCGTCATTGAAGGTTACGTCCTCACCGACATCATGATGGACTGATGATTCTACCAGCGGACAAAACACACGAAACCGTTGTTTTTTCGTGGATGAAGTGACACCTCTTGAACCTCTTTAGATTGCTTTAACCCCAAACGCGGCTACTTTCCTTGAATACAGAAATCGGCCTCAACGCTGAACAAAATTTGGCTTGAAACACATTCCTCAAAGAACTTGCATTTTCTTAATGAAGTTGAACGATTTGCAAACATTTTTCAGTCGTAAGACTTTTCACCATGAAATGCCAAACAAAAATAAAACAAGTAAAAAAGCATTAAGTTCGGCCGGGCCGAACTTTTCATACCCTCCACCATAAAATATTCATTCCCAACTTTTAGTGAGTACGTTAAAATGTCAGATAATGTACATAAAATGCTTCATTCAGGAGGTCCTTTTTTATGGTGCCTATATCTAACTGTTGACAATTTTTGGTGGGCTAGAAATTGGGAGGTACTGTTATATAGGGGTTATAATAAAACTTGGGCCTATGTTGACAGTTTTTGGTGGGAGCCTTTAACGTCAAATAACTCCTAATTCGGTTAAAAAATTTAGCTAGAATCCTCAAAATATCAAAAATCGGTACATAACGTGGGAACTTCAAATGTCATTAACAGCTAGTTCGGACGTATCTGGGCTATACGAAAATATGAACTTAAATGAACAATTTTTGTTGCAGAATTTTTGTTGACTTTTAAATTTCAAATTACAGAAAGTTCGTCCAAAAAATAAAGCTAAGGTACGGAAAATCGGGAGGTTTGTTTTGGGGCTATACAAAAACATGGAACTACGTTCGGTTAAACATTTTAAGTAAAATCCTCAAAGTACCGAAAATAGGGAAGTATCGTTATACTGGGGCTATGTTGAAAATTATTGATGCAGATGTGTGGTGACCACTACAACCTTCAAATGTCAAATTACAGTTAGTTCTGTTAAAAATTGTAGCTAAAATTGCCAAATTACTGAAAATTGGGAGGTACCGTTACATGGGAGCTATATCCGAACAATTTTTGATGGAGAGGTGTTGTGGCCACTAAGGACTTCAAATGTCAAATTACTGCTTGTTCGGTTTAATATTGTAGCTAAAATCATCAAATTACTGAAAATCGGGAGGTACCGTTATATGGGGGCTTTCTTGACAATTTTTGGTGGAGAGGTGTGGTGACCACTAAGAATTTCAAATGTCAAATGTTCAAATTACAGATAATTCGGTTAAAACTTGTTGGTAAAATTCTCAAAATACCTGAAATCGGGCGGTAATGTTATATAGGGGCTATTCCAAAACATGGACCTATGTCCACTAGTTATATAAGGTTATTGACATTTAAGAGCCGTAAACTTCAAATTAGAGCTACATCGGTCTGAAAATGTAGCTAAAAACGTCAAAATACCGCAAATCGGGGGTACCGTTATATGGGGGCTATACCAAAACTTGGACCTAGGTCCACAACTTTTGTTATATAAGTTTAGTCACACTTAAGAACCCTAAATGTCAAATTATAGCTACATCGGTCTGATAATGTAGCTAAAAACGTCAAAATACCGTATATCGGGGGGTACCGTTATATGGGGGCTATACCAAAACGTGGACCTATGTCCACAACTTTTGTTATATAAGTTTATTGATACTTAAAAACCCTAAATGTCAAATTATAGCTAAATCGGTCTAAAAATTTAGCTAAAAACGTCAAAATACCGCAAATCGGGGGGTACCGTTATATGGGGGCTATACCAAAACGTGGACTTATGTCCACAAGTTTTGTTATATATGTTTACTGACACTTAAGAACTCTAAATGTCAAATTATAGCCAAATCGGTCTGAAATTGTAGCTAAAAACGTCAAAATACCGTAAATCGGGGGGGTACCGTTATATGGGGGCTATACCAAAACGTGGACCGATATAGCCCATCATCGAACTTGACCTGCCTGCAAACAAAAGACGCATTTTCCCAAAATTTCAGCGTCCTATCTCCATTTTTGTGGATGCTAGAGTGATTACCACAGACGGACGGACGGACGGACGGACGGACGTGCTCAGATCGACTTAGAATTTTACCCTGATCAAGAATATATATACTTTATAGGGTCGCAAATGAGTATTTCAATGCGTTACAAACGGAAAAACAAACTTAATATACCCTCCATACTATGGTGGAGGGTATAAAAAAGGTACCTCTAGTTGGATCACACTATATAATACTGTGCGTCATCTTTAGGTGTTGTTGTGACGCCTTTCGAATCCATATTATTTCCTGTATGACAGTTACATTTGCTTTGTACTTTTCAAGTACATCTACCAGTGTGTAAACTGCATCTTCTCTATAAAGAGTGCAAATATTACAGGTGCAGATTCACAGATCATGGTCCTTAAAACGTTTGCGGGTTCGTCAACTTTAGAGGGGTTTGTTTTTATTTACCTATGCTCTTCGTAGTAGGATGTTTTCTCTAGGGGAGGGTTACTAGCCGAAGCCCAAACACAAGACTTTATCGTTCTTATGGTTGAACGCGAGATACGTCTCAACCACTCCTCCTTGATTAAAATAAAATAAAATGTATTTATGTCTGCTTAAAGTAGCGAAAACAAAAGTCTCAAATGAAATTGGAAACTTTTGTTTTCGTTCCGACATTTTCAGACAGTCATCCAATGCAGCGTAAGCAAAAAACCATTCGCTGCATTGAATGACAAAATATTAAAATTATAATGTTTAAATTAGTCTTAAGACCACATTTAAAAAATAAACACATTTCGGATTTTAAACAGAAAAAGTTTGTTTTCTTTTACTGGCGCGGCACAAGTTAGCTCACTACTTTTAATGAGTGTTAAAGATAGCTCCTCAATTCCCTACCGTAATGGCTGAATTTGGTATTTATTCTTCGTTGGGGGTGTAGAATTTTCATTTGAAATTTATCGTTATACGCACACGCCTTCATATATCCTCCACAGAACGGTACCCCCCATTTTCGGTATTTTTAAGGTTATGGCCTTAATATCAGATCGAAATTGCTGAAATTTGGTATTCAGACTTCGCTGAGGGCATAAAGCCACCCGATTCTCGGTTAAGGTTAAGGTATTTAGTTTTCATTGGAGGTATAAAACATTCTACTACAAATTTGCCATTATTGGTGCACGCCTTCCCGATGTTTGATTTTTAGAAGGTTGTGGCCCTACCAAGGTTGTGGCCCCAATATCCTACCAAAATTGCTGAAATTTGGTATTTACTCGTATTTTTCCCAGAAATTTGTATGTATAGGTCCACGTTTTGATATAGCCACCATATAACAATAACACTCGATTTGAGTAATTTTGCAGTACATATCTACATTTTTAGACTGGATTAGCTATAATTTGGCATGGGGAGGTATTTGACAAAACTTGACGTCCGTAAATTAACTCATGTTTCTCCACCTATTTCGTTTTTAGTTACCCTTAAAGATAAAACACAAAACTTAATTCAATTTAACCTACTTAATATCTTCAACATAATAAATATATCCCTTATCATTGACCTTCATTTAAGAGAACTCATGACCCCGTCCACATTTCTTTGTTTAAATTGTTCAATATTTTGCAACAACAATAAATTATGAATTCTTTATGGTGTTCTGTTGAAATCAATAAAATATTCAATTCATTTACATGTGTTTGCACACGAAATGAGGATACAACAAAAGCATCAGCAACAAAATGATGAAAAACATCCTTATTGATGATAAAAATGAAAACGGTGAAAAGCAACAACACAGAACAAAAAATGATTTTCTTTTTCTCGTTCCGGCAAATAAATAATTTATGCATACAGTTTCAGCTATGGGATGCAATGATGCGTTGCTGGAAAAAATATGAAAAACAAAATAAAATACGATAATGGCGCACAAAACGAATGATGGGAAAACGAAAAAATCATATTTTTAACTTTCCCATTAAAGCCATCACAAACGTTGTGCATTTGTAATGATGATGGAAAAGTTATCGGAGTTTTGCCTGCATTGTTGATATACTACCATCTGACCTTGAAATAACAATTATGACGTCTGTTATATTTACTGGTGGGTGGAAGTGCAGTGGGCAGAAATAGAATACAGAAGACGATTTTTTAAAATTTATTAAAAGGCAAATAATAAATAAATGATGCGGAGGATATTAAATGTCTTCGTATATACTAGGACATATTTTAATATCGAACTTATGCTGAAGCCATTAAATCACCAGATTCTAGTTTTTCTACTAAAAATTCCAATATTGTGGACTTTATAATACACACAGAGAAGAGATATTGTAGGAGCAATCATATTCTAAGAACAAAATAGAGTATTTTAAAAATCTGAAAATATATATTGTTGTTTCAACCATATATTTTTTTATCAGGAAACATTATGACACAAAATATAATGTTGCACCAACAATACATATTTTCACAATTTTAAAATACACTAGTTTGTTCTTAGAATATGATTGTTCCTACAATATCTCTTCAAATAATAAATAAATGCTGTCTTGGTATATACTAGAAATATTATGATATCGAACAAATATAGTTGGGTTCTTTATGTGACGATTGTCTACGTAAAGTCGTTTTCAAATTCCCATAAAGTCACCAATCTTTAGTTATTCTACTTTAAATTCCAACATTGTGGACTTTATGATAGTTGGAGGCGCTTCATAGGTGTCTTGCATTGTATATTCGAATAAAACTTATTTTTGTCCCACTGTTTCCCATACGACTATGTGGAACATTATTATTATTATTTGCCATAACTTTCTGGTTTATTGAACATTATGATGATGATGGAAAAAGAAAAGCATTTGCAAAAATGCAAAAGTTTACATAGACATGAATGCGGGCACGCACAGCGAGCGATAACCTTGAGAACAAATGTTGCAAAAACTTAAAGCAAATAAACGTAAAGCAAATATACACACGTACCCAACCAACAAACCGCCACCAAGGATTCCAATGAAATCAATATTGATTTTATTAAATACACAACAGACCCCAACATCGTCAGCCCAGTTTTCGTTCATAAATAAATTCATAATTAAATGTAAAAGAAAAGTGGAAAAATTATTATTAAAAGGGGAGCATCATGAAACAATTGAGTGGATCAAATTTCAATTTCTCGTACTTAGGGGGAAGGGAGAGCCTCGGTATAAATATATTGAGTTGACGGAGCTAGTCAAACACGGTATTGCAGTCATGACCTGATGCTGGCTGAGCGATATAGATAGATGCAATACCATCTTGGGAGATGGGTTATGTGGTATTCTCTCCATCGCTACAAGCGTTTACCAATGGTTAAAATATTGATTTTTTCCATAATCTTTACATTGGTGTCATCAGATTCCCTTTGTGTATGACCTTTTTCAATATTTGAATGGAATAAAGGTTATGTTAGTTATTAGTATGATTAAGTTTATTCAAATAACTGGGTTAGACCAGAAGTACGGTCTGACGAATTTAGCCATATCCGTCTGCCTGTTTGGTTTGCTGAAGCGCACGTGTCAAACGATTCGGTCCAAAATTTGGCGTAATTTTCGGAAAAGTGCAGTTTAAGACCACCTCTCCGACAGTTTTGATTTTTTGCAACAATTTGAATTCGCTTTCTCTATTACCATATTTCCTGAAAAGAATTGGCCGAAAGCTATTTTATATATAGCCACAATGGGTAACGGCTGGTGACATCTTTCAAACATAAAACTGTGTGGGTTCAAACTTTTGCGTAATAATTTTGAGCATCTAATATAAAATTTGCTTATTGCTTAAGTAACTTCAAGAATATTCGCTAAAATGGAACGCGTGATATCTCTTAAACCTTATTTTGTCAAAAGTTAGTTTATGTTCGAGGACGGATTATATCGGTAAACTCCTAAGTACAGTGTAAAGTCTGTTCGAGGATCCTTTAGAAATGTTTACCGTTCTGTTCTGTTCACAGCGATATTATGTTTTTCGTGGGAAAATCTATGCTTTCTGATATAATGGTACAAAAATCTAAATTATACGGTGACTACCTGAAATGACTGGTGTGCGCAACATCTATCGAATGGAACTATTACGTAAAAAGGTCGACTTCCAAAATGAACTCATATCCACACTTTTTGCTGCCAAGTTCTAAATACATACATATTTTTTGGGGAAAATGATTTTGGTTGTGTAACCGGTATCCGATCTGTCCATAGATGAAAGTTCCCATTTATACAGGCTGAGAGTATATCTTCGTCGGCAAATCCGACTGATACTTCTTTCCTTGTTCTGATTTCTTATTATATCCTATACCATAATATGGGGGGTATAACTAATTTTGTAGTTATGGAGTTAAAGTACATATATATATTTTGATCAATATCAAATTCTAATCCGGTTATATCGGCCGTCTGTTCGTCCCCCCGTTCGTCTGTCTGTTAAAATCAAGATACAATTGACAATATTTAAGATAGAGCTTTATAAATTGGTAAAAAAATTTCTATTGCTCCTAGGATGTTTGGTATTGAAAAAAGGTTATATAGGTCCACGTTTTCATAAAGCCCCCATAGAACGTGTCCGCCCTATTACCAGTATTTCAAAGGCTTTAGCCTCATTATCAAACCTACATAAATGGATGATATTTGGTATTTAATCTTCGTTGGGGTTATAAATCTCTCCTCAAAATTGTCGATATAGGTTCAAGTCTTCATATAGCCCTCATAGATCGGTACCTCCCATTTTTCGGTATTTTCACACTGAAACTGGAACGTAGAAATTTGTTGCTAAAGCTTCACGTTTTGATATAGTCCCCATAGAACGGTACATCC
The DNA here is from genome assembly GCF_047663935.1 of Musca autumnalis. Lineage (NCBI taxonomy): Eukaryota > Metazoa > Arthropoda > Insecta > Diptera > Muscidae > Musca > Musca autumnalis. The sequence continues at coordinate 48,073,052 of NW_027411755.1, forward strand.
CGATTTTCTGATAACAGCTCGAGTTTTTGAAAACCCCTCTTAGTTGGTGTAGGCTTTAATTGGGTGTGGGAATGGAATAATTAGGTCTAATGCTTGGGATACATATAAATCACTCGCCTAAAATGTACGCTGGAAACATACAGCATTTATGTGCATTTGTATTTGCATGTAAAAAACAAAGAGAAACGGGATATACTCATAGTTCCTTTGGGGGGTATATATAGAATAGATAGTCCGTCCATCTGTCCATGTATTCATAATAAAGAGCGCATTTTTTGTTCAATTCGCATTAAAATTCGATAATATAAATGTTTGGCCCAAAGGACAAACGCTATTTTTCCCCATATTTCCTGCCGATTTTAAATATTTTATCACACGCTATATCTGTCCAATTTTAATGAAATTTAGAACATGAGACGAAATTAAGTTATTGGGTGCTCTAAACACGCAATATCTGTCCAATTTTGATGAAATTTAGAACGTTTGTCGGAATATCGTCTAGAAATAAGTTAGCCAACATATTTTGAGAACGGTTCAGATTTAGATATAGGTCCCATATACATTTCCGGCCGACTTCATGTATTTGACGTACCAAAAACAGAATTGGACAGATATTTTCATGAAATTTGGAAAATGTGACGCAATTTGGTCTAGAAAAAAAATTTCACCAATAATATTGAAATTGGGGTTGTGTAGGGTCGCTTTGATCATTTCTTTTTTTACAGTCATTGAGTAGGGTTATTTATCTATCGATAAAGCCGACTTTTGCTTTATTTACTTGTCTACACAAATGTTACAGACCATATCGCATGGCAACTATTATCTGATCAACATACAAAATTCAAATCATCTTCTATATTCCAAGCTCTAACCTCTTTTGAAACCGATCAGGATCGGACTATATATGATTTGAAAAGCGACAACAAAATTAGGTCCACATTTTCTTTCACCCGCTAAATACTTACGTTGTCACTATCGGTCCATAATTGCGGCGTACAGTGGTTCAGAATCGTGTTTTCCTGGTCAAAACTCTCTTTTGAACGGATAGAGATCTTTTCATAACTCTTTTTCTGTTCGACAGATAACACTTTCAGCTTTAAGAAACATTAAATGCCAACAAATTCGGTCTGGCGGATTGGGTTTCTTCATATTTTGTATCAAAATATGAGTGTTTTTGAGTTTCTCATATGTTCTAACTATTTAAGGAAGGTCAAACTCTAATAAACAAAATATAAAAATAAAAAAAAAAAATTATTTTTTTTAATTTTTTTTTTATATTTCTTCAAAATTTTTTTTTTAACAAATTTAATTTTTCTTCCGAAATTGCAAAAATATCTCCTAGGGGTTTCATAACTCTCATGAAAACTCTTATACATATTAAAACAAGTAATAAGTTATACCCTCCACAACGAGTTGTGTTGAAGTAAAACTGAACAATTAGTTTCCTTTCGTTTATGAACAAGACTGGCTAACTTTCAGACAATTTTCGAGGGGAAAGTTTTATACAACCAACGAAGACTAAATACCAAATTTCAGCCATTTCAGTGGAATATGGAAGTCACAACCTTTAAAATACCGAAAATCGGGAGGTACGGTTCTATGAGGGCAATATGAAGGCGTAAACCTATACCTACAAATTTCAGTTTTGCACCCCCAATGAAGACTAAACACCAAATTTCAGCCATTTCGGTGGAATATTGAGGTCACAACCTTCAAAATGCCGATATTTGAGATGTACCGTTCTATGGAGGCTATGTGAAAGCCTAGATTATACAGACCGAAAAATTTAGAGGGGAAATTGGAATACCCCCAATGAAGTCCATATACGAAATTTCAGCCATTCCGGTGGAATATTGAAGCCACAACCTTAAAAATACTGGAAATCGGGAGGTACACTTCTATGGGACAATATGAAGGAGAGGACCCACACATAAAAATATCAGATGGAAAGTTTTGCTCCCTCCAACAAAAACTAAATGCCAAATTTCAGTCATTTCGATGGATTATTTTGGCCATAACCTTGAAAATACCGAAAATCGTGAAGTACCGTTCTATGGGGCTACATTAAGGCACATTTCTGGGGGAAACTTTTTCACCACCAACGAAAACTAAATAAAAAATGTCAGCCATTGTGGCCACAACCTTCAAAATACAGAAAATCTGGAGGTACCGTTCTGTGGGGGCTATATGAAGGCGTGGACCTATACTGACAAATTTCATATGGAAAGTTGTATACCACAAATGAAGACTAAGTACCAAATTTCAGCAATTTAAGTGGAATATTGAGGCCACAACCTTCAAAACTCATCAAATCGGGAGCAACCGTTTTATGGGGGAAGGCGTGGACATATAACGACAAAATTCATATGGAAAGTTTTATACCCCAAGTGAATACTAAGTACCAAAATTCAGCCATTTCGCAGAAATATTGAGGCCACAACTTTCAAAATACCGAAAATCGAGAGATACCGTACTATGGGGGCTATATGAAGGCTTGGGCCTACACTGACAAAATTCATATGGAAAATTGTATACCCCCAACGAAGACTAAGTACCGAATTTCAGCCATTTCGATGTGATAATGAAGCTAAACCTCCAATATACCGAAAATAGGTGGTACTGATATAGCCCATTTGCAATACCAAACATCCTAGACGTAATATAAACTTCTATAACAAATTACAAAACTCTATCTAAAAAATTGCGAGCTGTATCTTGATGTCAACAGACGGGCGGACGGACGGACGGACATGGTTATATCGATCAAGAATATATATTCTTTATAGGGTCTCCGATGAATATTTCGATGTATTACCAACGGAATGACAAATTTAATTATACCCTCCATATTATGGTGGAAGTTATAAAAATGTCCATTTGTCCATTTGTGTGAAAAGTTATAATTTATATGGGAAACAGTATGTAAAAAACACACATTTTTACCCATGTAATTTCAAAAGCGTAAAACGGACGGAACGGGACGGGTACACAAGTATATATAGGCTGAAAGAGGACACTCTCGGGCATCATTCTGTGAAAACGGAACTTTGTTCCAAGCTGTTCCCTTAAAGTTCTAGTCCACTAAACTATAACTCACTAAAGTTTAGTACCTGAGGGAAAAAACAGTTCACTTCGTGTAAACGCTACGGTAATTTATTAAAACAGCTCTTAAAGGCCACAATCCTTCCTACTTAACAAAAAACAATGAACACAATATCTGTTATAGCTTCAGAGAAATAGCTGTTTCTTTTTCCAGAAATTTGCAAAAATTGCGTATTTTCTAAAATTGTTGGGGAGAGAGGGCGTTGAGAGGCAAAGGGTTACCACATACCTCACCTCTCTATCCTTCAAGCTGACAATTGCCAGAAGGAAAATTGCCTAATGTTAATATGGACTTAGTTTCAATTTACTATCGAATCCCATATAGAAATTAACAAACGGTGACAAAAAATGGGGGTTTTGGCCAGAAAAATCGATTTCTGAACCACTGTGCGGCCAAAAGTTCGATTGCAAAATATAATGGACTGACGAACATTCAGAAAAACGCATATAGCTATATTGTTTTATCTTGAAAAAATCTGGAATCTGGTATATCAAACGAAGGTTTAAAACAGAGATAAGTAAAACATGCTCCGAGAGCACATGGCGGCCTTTTGCTTATCGCTGGTCTAGGACCAATTTACAAATGAAATTTTAGGTTCCAAAAAAAAAAACATAATTCCCATTTGGAGTCATTTCAGCCACATTTGTTTGGACATATGGGTATGTCCTACATCAAACGGGCACATTACAATTAGATTTGGATTGGGAGTTATGTTCGTATGCAGCTGGTAGCATTTAACTATGACTTTCCGAGAGGTATCCTTCTTCTAATGAAGTCATTACACCATAATGGTGTTTTATCCTAGTAAATCGCACAGTTATTCTCACCGCTTCCGATATCTCAACATCTTGCTAATTGATGCCATCAACTTAGTTGACGGTTGTACCCAATTGAAACAAGTAAAAAAGTATCAGTCGGCTTTGCCGAAGTTGGTGGCCCTTTCTGGACATTTGAACTTGCCGACAAAAAATGTAGATTAGGATTAAAGTTCAAAAGTGCAGTGGAGGAGGTACTTCAATAATGGACCGACATTGTCCATTATAGAAATGGATCTTATATTTGAGTCATGTCTTTTCGATAGATATCGCGCCCACTAGTCATTTCAGTGGGTCATCATATAACTTTTGAATCAGTATGCCAGGAAGCATGAACTTGTCCACGGAAAATATAATATCGTTTTAAACTGGGCCACAACGAACAGCATCGGTATATATATCCAAAGGATATTCCAACAGACATTAAACTAAATTTGGTCAAAAATATTAGACGATCCAAAGGTTTGACCAAATTGGTTTCAACGTTCAAGAGATATCGTGTATACCATATTAGTGACATTTTTTTAACTATTGGGGAAAGTACCGGAACTTGTGGACCGGTATTGCCCAATTTCCAACTGAAACTAAGTTTGGACAAAATAAGACGAAGGCCAAATTTTATACCAAGTCGCTTGATCAGTTCGAGAGTTATCTCTAGCCAATACATATGGTGCGATAAGGGGTTTTTACACCTTTCGGACTGTTTTCTCAAGAAGTGTGGACTTAAAACGTTTACCGTCGTAATAGAGGAAAAATCAAAGTGATTCGGTAGCAGGTCTTAAAGTGAACTTATCCGAAATTTTGTGTGGAGGTATCCGCAGCAGTGGACAAATATAGTCCATATTCAAACCTGATCTATATTCGGATGTGTAAAGTATGGGCCAAATCGGTCACTCCCTTCAAGAGATATCGTGTGGACAATTTTTCCGAATATTTTTGAACTGTTGTGGGGGAGGTATCTTAAGGAGGGGACCGATATGGTTTATCTTCGAACTTAGAACAAGCATGGATAAATTATTACTAAAGCCAAATTTTGGACCGAATCGGTAGATCCGTTCCAGAGTTATGTTGCGCTCTATACAATAAACACGGTGTCATATGGTTTTTTGCATCTTTCAGGCTATTTTCCCAGGAAGTATGGACTTGCACCTGATGAAACTTTTGCCGTCATATGGGGGCAGTGAATACAAGTTGTTACAATCAAAAATCAAAGCGATTCGAGACCAGGTCCTAAACTGAACTTTTCCGAAATTTTGTGTGGGGGTACCCGAAGGAGTGGACTGATATAGTCCACATTCGAAACCGTTATATATCTGGAAGAAATAATATGATGTACAAAGTTTGGACCAAATCGATTGCTCCCTTCGAGGGTTATCGTTCACACCATTCTACAGAAACTGTTTTAACTTTTGTGGGGAAGGTATCCGAAGAAGTAGACCGATATGGCCCATCTTCGAACTTAAAATATGTTTGGTCAAAATATTACGATACCCAAAATTGGGTTCTAATCGGTTGATCCGTTCGAGAGTTATCATGCGCAACAGCCAGACAGGCGGACAGACAGACATACAGCAGACGGACGGACATGGCTAAATCGACCCCAAACTGTCTGAAACGAATTTCGTCCAAACATACTTAGGGTCTAAAACCGTTATTTTTGGTCGTATCAAAGTGCCTAAAGGCTGATGGTATAAGAAAACTCCTATTCGCTCGCAAAATATCTTGAAAAATTGTCTACGAACTAAACTTTCCGTGTATGTTTTTATAGAGATCTTAAACAACAATGGTATTTCAGAACACGTACTGCAACATCCTGGCGTAGACCTTCATGGAGACTTAGTTGTTAGGTTTTTTAAACTTTGTCAGATGACCAATTGTTCCACTTGTCTGGCATATACAACCCTTCGAAATAATCTCTTCACACTTCTGGTTTAGCCTTAAGAACTGTAGACAATTAATGATAGTTAGACACAAAAGACCAACTATTGAGGACATTGGCTACAACCCAAAACAAAGAGTGCAAATTGAAATGCCAGCCAAAACCAAATAGAAACCTATAAATATTCAAAATATTATCCTTTAGATTTGGATTGCGTTTGTTGTTGTACAAATGCCTTTTCAGTTTCAAATGACATTGTTATCGTTCTCATTTAGTTTTTATTACCATTATCATGACCCTCATTTCCAGCAAAGAGCCTGATGATTATCAACATTGTCATCATCAAAATAAATCGCTTGACATTTCCTAAGGCTAAGTCAAAACAACAAATAGTTTATTATTATATCTTTTTCTCTCTCTCTAGGATGATTATTTCTTTTAATTTTGTGTTTGTCTGTTTGTGTGTTGATGTAGTGGGTGTAAACATGAATTTGACAAATGACCAAATTATATTTGATTACTATAAAATAGTTCTAAATAAAGATATGTCATGCCATCTTTGCCATGACATGTAATGCACACACATACTTTTACACGCTTTCTCTTTTTGTTGGAGGAGGATGGGAAAAGGAAATGAAGAATAATTTGTGGTTTTTGGAGGATTGCGTGTGTCAGTGCTAGATTTTTGTGTAAATACAACTTGAAATGCGTTGGACATTTGTCAAGACGATTGAGTGGGTGGGAAATTTTTGTATATTATCAATTTGACAGGAAATTGTGTCATATTTTCCAACACACGTTTGAAATTACAAGGGTAGTTACTATTAACTATACGATGATTGGGGGGCTTAGGAATGTTATCTAATGTTGTAAGTGTTCCAATGTCTCAATTTAATATAACCTGATCCTTGACATATATAATACGTCAAATAATGCAAATAGGAAGTTGGGATAAAAATTGATTTTTTCCTCTATATACATAGATGATACCCAACCATTGTACATGCCATTCTAAAAATATATATTTAATTTTAAAGACAACATATTTAATTTTAAAGACATGGCCTTTTCTGGCCACCATTTTGTCTCAATTTCTCATGCAAAAACCAACCAAATGGCAACCAAAAACTAAAAAAATCACTATCACCAACAAAATAAACAATTTCCTTTACAAATAATTTAAAATATATATTTTTTTCAACAATAAAATTAGTTGAGGGGAAATCGATGTAAATGCGGATGTTATAGCATTTACAAAAAAACTGGACATATCCTGTAATAAATATATCATTTGCATTGGCCAAATGCCAAACTACAAACAAATAACTGTGGCACAATGCCTAGCCGCGCAATCTGAGCGTTTGTGTAGCAACGTATGAAACGTATACAGAGTATGATAAAGTTTTATTTACAAATAACAAAATAATTGAAATTATTTAATAATAAAAACAATATTAAAACATTTAACCCACTATTGCTGGTCATCGTGGGTCATTATTTTTGGCCTATTCTTTGGATAAAACAGAACAAAACAAAAAAATAAAATATTTTATTTGTCATGCAGCGGAATGTTAAATCTAACATGACTAGGATACAAGCAATTGCTATTAGAATAATTTATTACTAATTGTTGAAACATGTTTGTTATTACATATACAAATATATAGATAACAAAGTAAATGAAAATAATAATTACATATTAATTGCAATGGTAACATTTAATTTTATGAATTAAATTTGAAAATTTGATGATTGGGAAACCGGAAAAATTATAACATGTTCACATATAATTGAAAGGGTTTTATGTAAATAGATACGTTTGGAAACGCATTGTAATTAAAGTAAGCCTTTGTCCACAATAGTAGCACGCCACGAGTTAACAGTACAGTAATAATGCCGTTCCCTAACGACAATTATCGAGAGTATGTGATGTCTTTAACATGACAAGGCCCAGGACCTATCTTAATCCCTTTTCGACTGAAGTGAACAAAGGTATCACGGGGAGAACTGCCTTTAACACATGTAAAAGATAGTGAGGTAAAATGGTCCCATAACTTGTAACATTGTTCGACACGAAAAAGAAAATTAATTGACACCGTAGCATGGCAAAGATAAAAAAGAAGACAATATCTCGGCGTTTTTTTCCATCATTAGAGGTCTTGGCGTCAAATAGGACCATTTATCATTAGGCTCATATGATCCATTAGAATTTTGATATAGAGTTTAGAGTTTTGTTGTAGCACTTCTCATCAAGAACACAAATTGTGAACACGAAAAATCTATTAAACTTTATCTTTGAAGTCAAAGTCGTCAAGCTATAATTTGTTTTAGCCTCAAGCTCAAATTTAGTTGCGGATTTGAAGTTAGTCGTAGATTAAAATATGTGGTCTCCAATTTCACACAGTAGATAAAATATTTTGCTACAATTTGGATTAAATGTAAATTATTCAACATCAGCAGTCTCTTATGCGCCCATGCCCCACTGAATATGAGGACGAAAAGACCAACCATGTATTTCATAAGCCCTTAGAAAAACACATGCCCCGCCCATGACATTAAAACTATTTTAGGTGATTTTAATGCTGAAATTGGAAAACAGAAAATCTTTGGTCGGAAAATTTAGACTACACGATGAAACATACGACAACGAAATTAGACTGATGGACTTTGCAGCAGGAGGAAGCCCGGTAGTTAACAATACCAGATTAATCACGATTCTACAATACAATAACATTGTGCCCCCGCCTTAAGGGAGCATATCTGTGTGCTACCGAACGCGCCCACAGGTTGCGGATAGTGGAAATCCCCATAGATATATGGGGCAGCTGCGAATTAAATAAGCAGTCGCAGACAATATAGTGGTTTTGAGAGGAGGGTCTCAGAGGGGACACGGGACACGGGCCACGCCGTATCACTAGTAAATTCTGAGTGCCAACGATACTCAAAGCGTTGTGGCGAGTCATAGGAGCCAATAAATAACCTATTGTGGCTTTTACATTGACAACGTAAAAGATTGCATATCACATCACATGCTTGGAGGTCAAGTGAAATGCAAAGCATTGTGGAAAAGGCAGCATACCTGCCACCAAGCTAGGCTCTTAGAGACTAATCACCTGTAGCTGCCGAAATTTAAACGATTCGAGTATTCACAAGGAAAATAAATGAAAATAGAACCGAAAATCAGATGACGACCAGGAAATTACGGAAAAGGACACGATTTGCACAGTGGAATGTTCGCACACTATACCAACTTTCCAACTTTGCTCAGCTCAGTGCCGAGTGTGAAAGATTGAAGATCGATTTGATAGGTTTGAGCGAAGTGCGTTGGAATGGTAGTAATGAATTGAGAGATGACAAAGGTGGACTACTTTTATACTCAGGTATGCCAAATGAAGATGACCCACATATACGAGGGGTTGGCATTTGCTTAAGGCGGCAATTAGCTCAATCCGTTATTAAGTGGCAGCCCCTTTCAGAAAGAATAATAACAGCTCAAATAAGAAATAAAAAGTTTATCATATCAATTGTGCAGTGCACTGCACCTACAGAGGATAGCTACCCTGATCAGAAAGAGGAATTTTATAGCCTTCTAAACCGAACACTCCATGATATACCAAATAACCACATAACTATATTAATGGGAGATTTTAATGCCCAAATTGGGCCGGACAATACCGATTATGAAAATATTATGGGCAAACATGAATAGGTGTTTGCAATGATAATGGCGAGATATTTATAGAAACATGCAGCAACTACGACCTTAAGATAGCAGGATCAGTCTTCCCACACAAAAACTGCCATAAGTACACATGGAAATCACCAGCTGGAAACTTTCATTCACAAATAGACCATATTTGTATATCCAGAAACTTTTTTAATATTTGCTGCGAGGTGAGAAACAGACGAAGCGCTGAAATAGGCAGTGACCACTACATGTTAGTGGCTGTACTCCGACTTGATATGTGGTTAAAAAAGGTGCCAAACACAAAGAAGATATGACGTTGACATACTTCAAAACGAAGAAATACGAAACACAATTTCTGAAAAAATCGCCGCAATACATTACGATGAAAATAGATCGCAGAGTCAAAACCAAATGTCCAGCGATTCGAAATGGAGTACCATTCGAGACAAAATTCAAGGTGCATGTAAAGAAATCTTAGGAGTGCAACAGAGGAAACCACGCAAGTGGATTTCACCGTCTAGCTGGAATCTCATTTCTGCTAGAAGAACAGTAAAAATCGAGCAACTTAAAGCTCCTGGGGGTGATAAAATTGCGATACTGTCCGGCCAGTATAAATTACTTACCAAACAAATAAACAACAACTAAGAAAGGATAAAAATAACCACCACATTAAAATGTCAACCGAGGCACAGTTGGCTGCTAATATGGGCAATATGAAGAATGTTGAAAACCAACAAAGAAGAACAACTCGTGGTCTGGAAAAAACTTTTCGAAAAGACGCTCAACATAATTCATTATGAAAATATCGATGATGTCCTCATACGGAGGCAACACAATACCAATAGAGGCATAAGTGATAGTCCGCCTAGCTTGATGGAAGTAAAGAATGCTACTACTACTCTTAAAAATGGTAAAGCACCTGGCTGCGATGGTCTGCCAGCTGAATGTTTTAAAGTCAACCCAGAGGCTACTGCAACAATACTTCACAACCTGTTTGAGCATGTTTGGGAAACAGAGGACATTCCTACGCAATGGATAGAATCCATCATTATAAAACTACCGAAAAAGGGAAATCTAAGTTTATGTGACAACTGGCGTGGAATATCAATAACACCCACCGTCACAAAAATTTTTAATAAGATTATTTTAGATCGAATTGCGGAGCCCTTGAATAAACTTAAGTCTTCAACACAAGCCGGATTCATGCCTCGTAGAAGTTGTATAGATCATATCAACACTATACGTATATTGATTGAACAGTCTGTAGAGTTCAACTCAACACTCTACACAACGTTTGTGGATTTTACAAAAGCTTTTGATGCTCGAAAATATACCGAAATTTGCAGGTGGAAATTTTTATACCTCCAATGAAGGCTTAATACCAAATTACAGCCATTTCGGTAGGATATTGATGCCACAACCTTAAAAAAATCGAAAATCGGAGTTAACGTTCTATGGGAGCTTTATGAAGATGTGGACATATACCGACAAATTACAGGTGGAAAGTTTTATACTTCTAATGAAGACCACAAACCAAATTTCAGCCATTTCGGTAGGTTATTGATGCTACATACTCAAAAAATCGAAAATCGGGAGGTACGTGGTGGTTCGGCTGCAGATGATCGAAAAGACGATGGGTTCGGCGCTCGGCTGGAGATAATCGGGTAGACGATGTATTCGGTGTTCGGCTGCGGATGATCGGGAAGACGATGGGTTCGGCGCTCGGCTGTTGATGATCGGGGACACGATGGATACGGCGTTTGGGTGTTGATGCTCCGGTATCGGTGTTCGGGAACACGATGAGTACGGCGTTCGGGTGAAAAACTCGAAGATCCAGTGCCGAATGGAACAGATGAAAAGAGCCCTGTAGAACCGAAAATCCCGAAGGTCCAGTGCAATTTATTAGTCACCACAATTTAATGGGTAGCTTCCAAAAAGTATTCCCAACTCGGTAACACCAATGTGTACGTTGGCGGATGTGGAACACCCTTTAGTTCCAACCCGTGAAGCTGACTCCCTGCAGCAGCCAGTTCAGCATCAGCAACCAACTCTGAAATATATGAGTGACTCGAGGCAAGAAGTGAATGCGAACTATTCGCCCTAAGCACTGACTACGATGGTTGCAAGAATACACTGGAGTTAAATTTACCAGTGTGTGGCCTGTTATCCCACTAGTGTCAGGTAAAGGCAATGTATGGTGGAGTGTTGTCAAAGCGCTGTTTACCCATGACTGTAAGGGGTTTCTTGGTAGTAGTTGTTGTGTTAAGTACGTGATCATATTGTCACGTTACACCACTTCGGTGAGATATTGGGGCTAAAATACCGAAAGTCGGGAGGTACAGTTCTATGGGGGCTATATGAAGACGTGGGCCTATACAGATAAATTTCAGGTAGAAAGTTGTATAACCCCAACGAGTACGAAATACCAAATTTCAGCCAATTCGGTGGGATATAGGAGCCACAAACTTCAAAATACCGAAAATCGCGAGGTACCGTCCTTTGGGGATTATATGAAGGCGTGGACCTACACCGACAATTTTGAAGTGGAAAGTTGTATGCACCCAACGAAAAATAAATACAATATTTAAGCTATTTTGGTGCGACATTAAGGCCACAACATTCAAAATACGGAAAACAGGGAGCTATTATTGTTACATGGGGCCGATATGAAAACGTGGACACAATTTTCAGATGGAAAGTTTTGTGCTCCAAACGAAGACTAAATAGCACATTTCAGCCATTTCGGTGTGATAATGAGGCTAAAACCTTCAAAATACCAAAAATCGGGAGGTACCGTTCTATGGTGGCTATACATATCAAAACGTGGACCGATATAGCCCATTTTCAATACCAAACATCCTAGCAATAATAGAAATATATACCAATTTTATAAAGTTCTATCTTCAAAATTGCGAACTGTATCTTGATTTCATCAGACGGACATGGCTATTTTGACTTATAATTTTATGCTGATAAAAAACATATAAACTGTACATGGTATCCGATGAATATTTTGATGTGTTACAAAGTGAATGACAAATTTCATTATACCTTACATATTTTGGTGGTTGATATAAACACAAGAAAAATATCGATTTTTAAGAAGAAATTAAAAATATCGCATCTGTTCAACAAAAAGTAGCAACTCATAATTTGTAAGTTTTCACTTTTCATTAAAATAAGATGCATAATGATCAACCCCACACACTGTAAAAATTTCACATTGTTTTGTCTACTCTTTCGTCAATAAATACCGTTAAGTCACTCTTCATGTCTTCAGAGTAACTTCTATGTATCAACAAAAGAAACTTATTTTTAGTTGCGCCCAAGTGTTTCGGGCATTGTGATCGCAATTTTTTTTTTTCAAAAAAAGAGTACCCAGCAAAAGTTTGCCTCCAAAGAGGCAGTTAAATGATATGTACAAGTGATTTGGAAGTGCATCAAATTATGCATTTTCACTCATGATTTTTACAAGGGAGTGACCCCGGAAAGAGGCACTCCATTGCACCGCATTTTAACTGACCCTTTGGCATTGCATTTTAACTGAACCTTTGGCACTGCATTTTAACTGACCCTTTGGCATTGCATTGTAACTGACCCTTTGGGGTAGAATAGGAGGCAGTCCAGAGCACGTGTTTTGAATAACAAAATAAACTGCATTTTTTATTTGTGTAAAACAAAAATATTAATAACTTTATTAAATTAACACAAATTATGAAAATTCTCTATTGAATTCAATCGCAAACATGTGTGTTTCCTCCGCTCTTCATTTAATCCAAGCTTTTGCTTCATCTGCTAAATGGGTTTGATATTGTCTTCCCATTTCCAGTTAAGATTTCGACATGTACTCCAACAGCACTCCATTGGGAAATTTTCTTCTCGTGAGTTTCCCGAAAAATGTTCACAAATTAAATATTATTTAGTTTGTATTAACAAATGTTTGGAAATGTTAACACGATTATCTCTTTTTGGAAATGTATTCCGCTGACTGTAGAGATGTACAAACTGATTTATGTACATGTAGGGATCTCTAACAACTGCTAATAAAATGTAGTGAACGGAGTGCTTTTTTCACGACTCCGTTGAACTGCCTCCGGATGTTGTTAAAATGTGACAAATGGATGTGATTCTTTGGATTGCATCCAAATGCGGTTTAAATGTGAGGAATGGAGTGCCTTTTTCACGACTCCGTTTGAACTGCATAAAAACTTGCCGTGAAAGAACTAGTCTATATTGCACTATTTCCAATTTATTTTGCTGGGTAGTATTTCGAATTGCACCCTTTTATTGTTATCAATCAAAGTCCATATTATCAGTTAAATGGTAGTAAGTCGAAAAAATATCTCCACTAAGGCAAAGGTTTTTTCAACAAAATGGTAGTAACTCAAGAATACTTAATCAAATGAAAATAAATCCAGTGTTTTAATCTAGTTAGACAGTTATCTTTACGATGAATTATTTTTTTGTATAATACACTTTTAACATTAACATAACATTTTTGTTCTCTACTGAAAATTAGACAATTTTGAGTTTCTACCCTTTTGTTGAACAAGTGCGATATATTTATACGAACATAAAGCTGAAAGGATAAAATGAAACGTCATGTATTTGTGTAGTACGAGGAATGCACGAAAACTTTCTGACCTAGGCAACACCGCGTGTTGCCAGGCGCCATTTGATTTTTTTTTTTGCAGTTTGACAGTTTTTAGCCTATACGCACTCAGGTCAGTTTGTGATACGGTATTGTTTTATGTTGTTCACAGTGACTTGAAAAAATCAGTTTGCAAAAAAAAAAAATGGAATTTACTTGTGAACATTTTCGTCCGATCATTTTTCACAGCTTTCGACGTGGATAATCACGGCGACAGTGCTTCAAATTATATCTTTGTATGTTAAGGGCCATCCTATAGTACTATTCAAATTGGTTTAATGAATTTAGTTGTGGCCGACACTAGCCAAAAAACGAAGGTAGTAAGGGAGGCATAAAATCAGTTGTTGTGCCAGAACAAAATTAAGCCGTGCGTGAGCGGATAATGCAAGATCGACATGTTAATACCGTGAGATAGAGGCATCTTCCACCAATACAACTAACGTTTGATATTGCATGAACACCCACCGCAAAAAAAAAAGGATTTTTCTCGATAGATCCAGAAAAATTGGGCAATCGCTCAAAAACGATCGTTGTGCTTCAAACTAAGGTTATACTTTCCTTACAGGCGACGAATCTCGAAACATAACAGGAATTGGCAGTTTCAGTCTTTGAAAGCGAGACAAATCCAACGAAAGTTGTTCATGCAAGAAGCACTTCAAAGAAAATAGCCGCCTGTTTCTTCGGCAAAATTGGCAATGTGGCGACCATACGGCTTCAGAAATGTAGAACGGTTAATTTTGAAAAATTGAAAACGACTAATTTTACACAATGACAATGCGAGCTCTCACACATCGATTCAAACCAGCGCCTCTTTGACCGGACATAACGTGGAATTAATGGGTCATCCGCCGTACATTCCTGACTGGGGATCCAATGACTTTCTTTAATTCCAGCATAACGAGAAAAAAAGGCGTGGTCAACGATTTTTTTAGCCAGAAGGTGCTATAAAAGCGTTCAAAAACTACGGTTTGGAGGTGTCAAAATCGGAGTGGAAAAAGGGATTCAAAAATTGGTTTGAGCTTAAGAAAACAATAAAACTATTTTTAATGGTAAATATTTGCGATTTCATTCTTAGGCCAGATAGTTATCGTTCAACTCTCGTATACAATTTATTAGTACCTATGTACATTAATGTGTATACCTATTACTTAATTTTGCTTAACTAGACGTTGCACAGTGTCCGATTTTCCGAAAAACCTGGCCAAAACTCTAAAAATGAATGGATTTTGACCTTACCTTTGGTTCTTATGTTTTTCGGGCCGCTGATTACATTTTTGATATTATTTAACCCTCAGGCGCTCATATAAGCGTCTTTTTGGTCCTTCCTCCTATAAAATGTGATCTTATCGGATCAAAATATTCTACAAATTTCTTCGCCATCAATTTTTACAATAGGTCCTCGAATACACCAAAACTCTATATCTTAACCTTAACTCCAGAAATATGGAAATTAGAAAAACATTTTAGGGTTAATGTCGTACTTCATCAAAGTTTTGGCAAAATTGTCATACAAAACATGATTATAGCAGAATGGTGTCAAAGACAAAAATTTCCACCGCTCAATTTCATTATGAGTCATCAATGAAATTAAGTTTGTAAGGTACTAAATAATTCAGAAAACAATTTTTTTAAATTTTACAACCAAATTTTCAAATTTTTTCTCATATTACTTTTTGATCATTAAAAAAGTATAAATTATTATAATAATTATAAATAAGGTGAAAAGGTTATTTTGTATACATACATGATATATATGTAATTGCTTCGTTTACTATGCAAATACACACAATAAGTCAATACTATTCGCTGTCAGACTCGTACTCGTCTGATGATTCAGAGTCTATATTGGGGTTTACTGGTACTACCTCAGCATTCCCAATGACGTTAGTAGATAATAATTTAATAGCAGCTGAGGATAGCTTTTTGTTTCTTTTTGGAGGGTCTGAACGCAGACTTGAAATGAGAGGATCTGAGGATACAAGTAAGCAATTCATTATATCTGTAAGTAGTGCGTAATACTTGAAACACGTCTGTTTCATTCCACAAATTATTTTAAAATTGATTTATTTATCTTAAAAATTGACATATTGGCAACGATTTGGTATGGAATATTCTAGAATGTATACAATATATGATATCAATATTGTAATACACTCCTGAACAGACTGCTACATGTATATATATATATATATATATACCTGCAAGACAAAATATCACATAAAAACAAAAAGTGCAAATATGTGCAGGATGTTTCGATGGAAATTGGTAAAAAAAACCCTTCCTTTTTTTATGAAATGAATAAATTACACGGCCCAACTCGATCTTTCTCACAACTTTTTTCATAATTTATTGTGAAAATTGATCTTGAAAAAAATTAACAAGTACGGACATCAATTGTTAAAGAACTCACAATTCATTGGCGACACTGAACATCTTAAATACGTTTCACATAACTTACATAACAATTACAAAAAGAAAATATTTAATAACCGTTGTTTATTTTGCATATTATCATAGTTTTATAAACAACTTAAATATTGAAAAAAAAAAATCCAAATATGGTCACTTCGACCTGCTTTTATACCCACTTATTAAACAAGAAATGTTTATATTTTTTCATAACTACGCGCACTGGGATCCTATAAACAATATCTGACCCTTTTTAGTGTAAATTGATCATTTTTATTTTTTCGATTTTTGGCCAGGTTTTTTGGAAAATCGGACACTGTGCGTTGTATAATGTGCCAGCTATTGGCTCTTTAATGTCTACATGACACTGAGGAATAAATTTCTATACGTAAAATATAGTTTAGTTTTGCAACTAATCTACTTTAAGGGGTTATGGCCACTTATAAATTTTGCAAAACCGAAATTTTTATTGGCTTATTTAAAGTACAGGTAGAATAGAATGTGTTGCAAAAAATGTCGATCGGACAAATATTTAGCTGAGATATGAGCGTTAGAAAGAGAACATTCATTGTGATTTGTATGTGACATGGAAGTTTTAATCGTGGATTTTTCGAAACGTCATTTTGATCTGCGGTGCCCATTGTAGCTCGAAAACGGATGATCCGACCTTTATATGTTTTTGTGAGATTATTATACATGTAAATAGCTTGTACTAAGGCGATATACTTTTTAATTTTTTGACGGATTTATGGCGAAAATAACTATACATTTGTATAGTTAAAATCGAAATTTTCACATTGGCAGTTCACAATTTTTTTAAAAATGGAATTTTTGTAATTCCCTTTCGCTTAAGTACAAGATTATTAGGTTCATGATGATCCCACAAAAACATATGCTGATCGGTTAATTCGTTTTCGAGCTACAGTGGGCACATTTGTCAGAACACTGTGCAGTATTGTTAAACAAAAATCCGAAAGTAGCTCAAGGAATGATCTATTAGACGAAAACGAAAAAAATTTTAGATTTATTGTAAAAAATCATGAAAAATGTAATTTATCGTGTTCAGTAAGTGTTCATAACCCCTTAAGAACTGAATTGTATAAATGATAAAAAGACAACAACAATACCTTATAACAGTTTCCCCGACTTTCGGTATTTTAAGGTTTTTAGCAAAATTTCTTTGACCATACGACCTCGAATTTGACATTTTAAGTTCCGAGTAGTCACTACTCGTACATAAATCACAGTACCACCTAATTTCAGAGATTTTGAAGTTTCTATATACAATTCGTCCCAAAGTGGGTGTAATTTGGGACTTAGGGTTCAAAGTGAACAAAACACGCCTACATCAAAAAATATGGACATGGAATAGCCCACACAAGGCTCCGACACCTTCAACCATGATAAAGTGGGCATAGAGAAAAAATCCTTCCAGCCGTGTTGGAAACATTGGATAATCAACTACATGTGTGACTCCAGTCGTTTGTTGAGGAGGATGCATAAATCGCGGTCCCATATGGCACATATTCAATCCCATACTAAATGCCATAAACGTCATTCTTTTTTGTTTCGATTCAACTGTCTACATTTGTAAGAATTTGAACCTACTAACTCATGCTATGTTTGTTGCAAGTCATTCTTTTAAATTTGCTACTTTTATTCAAATAAAATATTGACATTTGTAAATGTCTACGGGTACATGAAAAACGCTTCAATGGTATTTTAAAATTTTATTATGTGGTTATCACAACAATTTACAATGAAGCCAAAATATATAAATGCAACAAAAAAAATCCTGCCCACACATTCTTTGTTTAAAATCAAATGCAAATAACTGTGTAGAGGCCAAAAGCTTCAAAAGTATAAAGGGGCCTTTTAAAATTACAATTTCGGGAAACTATACCGAACTGGAATTTTTTTAATCTGACTAAAGTGGTCAAATAACAGAATCTATACAGTGCTAAAAGACTTCCGTGGACGCTTTATAATTGGATACAACTAATAATAGACTTCTACACCAACGTGATGTAATTGTTTGCATTCGTCCCTTGCACCCTGATTATCTGGGTTAGATTCTTTTGACTAGACAACAATTTGAATGGTGGCAAAAAACCCTTCGCCTAAGATTGGATTACATTTCTAGAGCACATTCAGTCATGTTCAACTTGTCTACAACTGGTGTTGCTAGACACGCTGTTCGGAGGAGGTTCCATATCATTGAGCTAAATATAGAATCGGATTATACTTGTCCATTAAGAAATGTTCTCAGAAATATCTGTTTTCTTTATTTTAAGGCCTTTGCAAATCTTTATACTCGTATCATTTCAACACTCCTGTTAATATAAATGTATATTTACACATGTGTGTGGTCATATACGAACATTGTTTAGAAATATTTTTCCATTAGTTCACCAAAAAAATATTCTACGTAAAACCAAATTGAAATTACTGCTTTTAAAAAAGTTTTTTCCAATAAAATTTATTGGCATTTCGATAGTAATTTGCCAACTACATAAATGTATGGTAAATGAACTAAAAATTTGTTTTAGATTACCATATGTGAAACTAATAGAAAACGAAACACCATCAGCAACAACAACAACAACAACAAGAGTAATGGTGGTAACAAAAGTTATGTTCGGTAGTATTCAATAGAAATGGAAAGTAGAAGCAGCAGCTGTTATTGCCTTGCCATTAGCAATTATTTCACATACATGGAAGTAATGTAAGTGGGAAAAATCTGAATTTTAAAGCTAATGCTGTGTTCAATTCAATTCATCGTACCTGATATCGGATTAACCCTACATCTAGGTAAAATCTACCCGGAGCTTTCGTAGAAGTTCTAACGGTCTTCTTGTAGGAGACCAAGTTGTCCTCCTATAGAAGACCACTTAGTCCTCCTATAGAATACTGCTTAGCCTTCCTGTAGAAGACCACTTGGTCTTCTTATAGAAGACCACTTGGTCTTCTTATGGAAGATTACTTGGTCTTCCTATAGAAGACCACTTGGTCTTCTTATAGAAGACCACTTTGTCTTCCTATAAAAGACCACTTGGTCTCCTTTAGAAGACCACTTTGTCTTCCTTTAGAATACCACTTGGCCTTCCTATAGAATACCACTTGGTCTTCCTATAGAAAACCACTTGGTCTTCCCATAGAAAACCACTTGGTCTTCCTATAGAAGACCACTTGGTCTTCCTATAGAAGACCACTTGGTCTTCCTATAGAAGACCACTTGGTCTTCCTATAGAAGACCACTTGGTCTTCCTATAGAAGACCACTTGGTCTTCCTATAGAAGACTTCTTGTTCTTCCTATAGAAGACCACTTGGTCTTCCTAAAGAAGACCACTTGGTCTTCCTATAGAAGACCACTTGGTCTTCCTATAGAAGACTTCTTGGTCTTCCTATAGAAGACTTCTTGTTCTTCCTATAGAAGACCACTTGGTCTTCCTAAAGAAGACCACTTGGTCTTCCTAAAGAAGACCACTTGGTCTTCCTATAGAAGACCACTTGGTCTTCCTATAGAAGACTTCTTGTTCTTCCTATAGAAGACCACTTGGTCTTCCTAAAGAAGACCACTTGGTCTTCCTAAAGAAGACCACTTGGTCTTCCTATAGAAGACCACAAGGTCTTCCTATAGAAGACCACTTGGTCTTCCTATAGAAGACCACAAGGTCTTCCTATAGAAGACCACTTGCTCTTCCTATAGAAGACCACTTGGTCTTCCTATAGAATACCACTTGGTCTTCCTATAGAAGAGCACTTGGTCTTCCTAAAGAAGAGCACTTGGTCTTCCTATAGAAGACCTTGGACTTCCTATAGAAGACCATTTGGTCTTCCTATAGAAGACCACTTTGTCTTCCTATAGAAGACCACTTGGTTTTCCTACAGAAGACCAGTTGGACTTTCTATAGAAGACCTTGGACTTCCTATAGAACGCCATTTGGTCTTCCTATAAAAGACCACTTTGTCTTCCTATAGAAGACCACTTGGTTTTCCTATAGAAGACCAGTTGGTCTTCATATAGAAGAGACCACTTATAGGTCCAATTTTTCTTCCTATAGAAGACCACTTGGTCTTCATAAAGAAGACCACTTGGCCTTCATATAGAAGACCACTTGGTCTTCATATAGAAGACCACTTGGTCATCCCATAGAAGGCCACTTGTTCATCCCATGGAAGATCACTTGTTCTTCCTATAAAATACCTCATGGTCTTCCTATAGTGGTACTCCTATAGAAGACCACTTGGTTTTCCTATAGAAGACCACTTGGTCTTACTACAGAAGACCACTTTGTCTTCCTATAGGGACCACTTGGTCTTCATATAGAAGACCACTTGGTCTTCATATAGAAGACCACTTGGTCTTCATATAGAAGACCACTTGGTCTTCATATAGAAGACCACTTGGTCTTCATATAGAAGATCACTTGGTCTTCATATAGAAGACCACTTGGTCTTCATATAGAAGACCACTTGATATTCCTATAGAAGACCACTTAGTCTTCCTAAAGAAGACCACTTGGTCTCCCTATAGAAGACCACTTGGTCTTCCTATAGAAAACCACTTGACATTCCTATAGAAGACCACTTGGTCTTCCTATAGAAGACTTCTTGTTCTTCCTATAGAAGACCACTTGGTCTTCGTAAAAAAGACCACTTGGTCTTCCTATAGAAGACCTTGGACTTCCTATAGAACGCCATTTGGTCTTCCTATAGAAGACCTTGGACTTCCTATAGAACGCCATTTGGTCTTCCTATAGAAGACCACTTGGTCTTCCTATAGAAGACTTCTTGTTCTTCCTATAGAAGACCACTTGGTCTTCCTAAAGAAGACCACTTTGTCTTCCTATAGAAGATCACTTGGTTTTCCTATAGAAGACCATTTGGTCTTCATATAAAAAAGACCACTTATTGGTCCAATTTGTCTTCCTATAGAAGACCACTTGGTTTTCTTACAGAAGACCAGTTGGTCTTCCTATAGAAGACCACTTGGTCTTCATATAGAAGACCACTTGGTCTTCATATAGAAGATCACTTGGTCTTCATATAGAAGACCACTTGGTCTTCATATAGAAGCCCACTTGGTCTTCATATAGAAGACCAATAGGTCTTCCTATAGAAGACCACTTGGTCTTCCTATAGAAGACCACTTAGTCTTCCTTTAGAAGACCACTTGTTCTTCCTATAAAAGACCACTTGATCTTCCTATAGAAGACTACTTGTTCTTCCTATAGAAGACCACTTGGTCTTCCTCCAGAAGACCACTTGGTCTTCCTAAAAAAGAGCACTTGGTCTTCCTATAGAAGAGTAATTGGTCTTCCTATAGAAGACCACTTGGTCTTCCTATAGAAGAGAACTTGGTCTTCCTATAGAAGACCACTTGGTCTTCATATAAAAAAGACCACTTATTGGTCCAATTTGTCTTCCTATAGAAGACCACTTGGTTTTCTTACAGAAGACCAGTTGGTCTTCCTATAGAAGACCACTTGGTCTTCATATAGAAGACCACTTGGTCTTCATATAGAAGATCACTTGGTCTTCATATAGAAGACCACTTGGTCTTCATATAGAAGATCACTTGGTCTTCATATAGAAGACCACTTGGTCTTCATATAGAAGCCCACTTGGTCTTCATATAGAAGACCAATAGGTCTTCCTATAGAAGACCACTTGGTCTTCCTATAGAAGACCACTTAGTCTTCCTTTAGAAGACCACTTGTTCTTCCTATAGAAGACCACTTGTTCTTCCTATAGAAGACTACTTGTTCTTCCTATAGAAGACCACTTGGTCTTCCTCCAGAAGACCACTTGGTCTTCCTAAAAAAGAGCACTTAGTCTATAGAATACTGCTTAGCCTTCCTGTAGAAGACCACTTGGTCTTCTTATAGAAGACCACTTGGTCTTCTTATGGAAGATTACTTGGTCTTCCTATAGAAGACCACTTGGTCTTCTTATAGAAGACCACTTTGTCTTCCTATAAAAGACCACTTGGTCTCCTTTAGAAGACCACTTTGTCTTCCTTTAGAATACCACTTGGCCTTCCTATAGAATACCACTTGGTCTTCCTATAGAAAACCACTTGGTCTTCCCATAGAAAACCACTTGGTCTTCCTATAGAAGACCACTTGGTCTTCCTATAGAAGACCACTTTGTCTTCCTTTAGAATACCACTTGGCCTTCCTATAGAATACCACTTGGTCTTCCTATAGAAAACCACTTGGTCTTCCCATAGAAAACCACTTGGTCTTCCTATAGAAGACCACTTGGTCTTCCTATAGAAGACCACTTGGTCTTCCTATAGAAGACTTCTTGTTCTTCCTATAGAAGACCACTTGGTCTTCCTAAAGAAGACCACTTGGTCTTCCTATAGAAGACCACTTGGTCTTCCTATAGAAGACTTCTTGGTCTTCCTATAGAAGACTTCTTGTTCTTCCTATAGAAGACCACTTGGTCTTCCTAAAGAAGACCACTTGGTCTTCCTAAAGAAGACCACTTGGTCTTCCTATAGAAGACCACTTGGTCTTCCTATAGAAGACTTCTTGTTCTTCCTATAGAAGACCACTTGGTCTTCCTATAGAAGACCACTTGGTCTTCCTAAAGAAGACCACTTGGTCTTCCTATAGAAGACCACAAGGTCTTCCTATAGAAGACCACTTGCTCTTCCTATAGAAGACCACTTGGTCTTCCTATAGAATACCACTTGGTCTTCCTATAGAAGAGCACTTGGTCTTCCTAAAGAAGAGCACTTGGTCTTCCTATAGAAGACCTTGGACTTCCTATAGAAGACCATTTGGTCTTCCTATAGAAGACCACTTTGTCTTCCTATAGAAGACCACTTGGTTTTCCTACAGAAGACCAGTTGGACTTTCTATAGAAGACCTTGGACTTCCTATAGAACGCCATTTGGTCTTCCTATAAAAGACCACTTTGTCTTCCTATAGAAGACCACTTGGTTTTCCTATAGAAGACCAGTTGGTCTTCATATAGAAGAGACCACTTATAGGTCCAATTTTTCTTCCTATAGAAGACCACTTGGTCTTCATAAAGAAGACCACTTGGCCTTCATATAGAAGACCACTTGGTCTTCATATAGAAGACCACTTGGTCATCCCATAGAAGGCCACTTGTTCATCCCATGGAAGATCACTTGTTCTTCCTATAAAATACCTCATGGTCTTCCTATAGTGGTACTCCTATAGAAGACCACTTGGTCTTCCTATAGAAGACCACTTGGTTTTCCTATAGAAGACCACTTGGTTTTCCTATAGAAGACCACTTGGTCTTTCTACAGAAGACCACTTTGTCTTCCTATAGGGACCACTTGGTCTTCATATAGAAGACCACTTGGTCTTCATATAGAAGACCACTTGGTCTTCATATAGAAGACCACTTGGTCTTCATATAGAAGACCACTTGATCTTCCTATAGAAGAATACTTGGTCTTCCTATAGAAGACTTCTTGTTCTTCCTATAGAAGACCACTTGGTCTTCCTAAAGAAGACCACTTGGTCTTCCTATAGAAGACCACTTGCTCTTCCTATAGAAGACCACTTGGTCTTCCTATAGAATACCACTTGGTCTTCCTATAGAAGAGCACTTGGTCTTCCAAAAGAAGAGCACTTGGTCTTCCTATAGAAGACCTTGGACTTTCTATAGAAGACCATTTGGTCCTCCTATAGAAGACCACTTTGTCTTCCTATAGAAGACAACTTGGTTTTCCTACAGAAGACCAGTTGGACTTTCTATAGAAGACCACTTGGTCTTCATATAGAAGACCACTTGGTCTTCATATAGAAGACCACTTGGTCTTCATATAGAAGACCACTTGGTCTTCATATAGAAGACCACTTGGTCTTCATATAGAAGACCACTTGGTCTTTATATGGAAGACCACTTGGTCTTCATATAGAAGACCACTTGGTCTTCACATAGAAGACCACTTGGTCTTCATATAGAAGACCACATGGTCTTCATATAGAATACCACTTGGTCTTCATAAAGAAGACCACTTGGTCTTCATATAGAAGACCACTGGGTCTTAATATAGAAGACCACTTGGTCATCCCATAGAAGGCCACTTGGTCATCCCATGGAAGACCACTTGTTCTTCCTATAAAATACCTCATGGTCTTCCTATAGTGGTACTCCTATAGAAGACCACTTGGTCTTCCAATAGAAGACCACTTGGCCTTCCTATAGAAGACCACTTGGCCTTCCTATAGAAGACCTTGGACTTCCTATAGAAGACCACTTTGTCTTCCTATAAAAGACCACTTTGTCTTCCTATAAAAGACCACTTGGTTTTCCTATAGAAGACCAGTTGGTATTCATATAGAAGAGACCACTTATAGGTCCAATTTGTCTTCCTATAGAAGACCACTTGGTCTTCATATAGAAGACCAAATTGTCTTCATATAGAAGACCAAATGGTCTTCATATAGAAGACCACTTGGTCTTCATATAGAAGACCAAATGGTCTTCATATAGAAGACCACTTGGTCTTCATATAGAAGCCCACTTGGTCTTCATATAGAAGACCACTTGGTCTTCCTATAGAAGACCACTTGGTCTTCCTATAGAAGACAACTTAGTCTTCCTTTAGAGGACCACTTGTTCTTCCTATAGAAGACCACTTGTTCTTCCTATAGAAGACTACTTGTTCTTCCTATAGAAGACCACTTGGTCTTCCTATAGAAGACCACTTGGTCTTCCTCCAGAAGACCACTTGGTCTTCCTAAAAAAGAGCACTTGGTCTTCCTATAGAAGACTAATTGGTCTTCCTATAGAAGACCACTTGGTCTTCTTATAGAAGACCACTTGGTCTTCATATAGAAGACCACTTGGTCTTCATATAGAAGACCACTTGGTCTTCATATAGAAGACCACTTGGTCTTCATATAGAAGACCACTTGGTCTTCATAT
Source organism: Musca autumnalis (assembly GCF_047663935.1). Lineage (NCBI taxonomy): Eukaryota > Metazoa > Arthropoda > Insecta > Diptera > Muscidae > Musca > Musca autumnalis. The sequence goes on from NW_027411755.1 coordinate 48,098,523, forward strand.
AGAAGACCACTTGGTCTTCATATAGAAGACCACTTGGCCTTCCTATAGAAGACCACTTGGTCTTCCTATAGAAGACCACTTGGTCTTCCTATAGAAGACCACTTGGTCTTCCTATAGAAAACCACTTGGTCTTCCTATAGAAGACCACTTGGTCTTCCTATAGAAGACCACTTGGTCTTCATATAGAAGACCAATAGGTCTTCTTATAGAAGACCACTAGGTCTTCCTATAGAAGACCACTTGGTCTTCCTATAGAAGACCACTTGGTCTTCCTAAAAAAGAGCACTTGGTCTTCCTATAGAAGACTAATAGGTCTTCCTATAGAAGACCACTTGGTCTTCCTATAGAAGAGCACTTGGTCTTCCTATAGAAGACCACTTGGTCTTCCTATAGAAGACCACTTGGTTTTCTTACAGAAGACCAGTTGGTCTTCCTATAGAACACCACTTGGTCTTCATATAGAAGCCCACTTGGTCTTCATATAGAAGACCAATAGGTCTACTTATAGAAGACCACTAGGTCTTCATATAGAAGACCACATGGTCTTCATATAGAAGACCACATGGTCTTCATATAGAAGACCACTTGGTCTTCCTATAGAAGACCACTTGGTCTTCCTATAGAAGACCACTTAGTCTTCCTTTAGAAGACCACTTGTTCTTTCTATAGAAGACCACTTGTTCTTCCTATAGAAGACTACTTGTTCTTCCTATAGAAGACCACTTGGTCTTCCTAAAAAAGAGCAATTGGTCTTCCTATAGAAGACCACTTGGTCTTCCTATAGAAGACCACTTGGTCTTCCTATAGAAGACCACTTGGTCTTCCTATAGAAGACCACTTGGTCTTCCTATAGAAGACCACTTGGTATTCCTATAGAAGAGACCACTTTGTCTTCCTATAGGGATCACTTGGTCTTCATATAGAAGACCACTTCGTATTCCTATAGGAGACCACTTTGTCTTCCTATAGGGACCACTTGGTCTTCATATAGAAGACCACTTGGTCTTCATATAGAAGACCATTTGGTCTTCATATAGAAGACCACTTGGTCTTCCTATAGAAGACCACTTGGTCTTCCTAAAGAAGACCACTTAGTCTTCCTTTAGAAGACCAATTGGTCTTCCTAAAGAAGAGCACGTGGTTTTCCTATAGAAGATAACTTGATGTTACATAGAATATCATATAAAATACCACATTGCATGCACCACTGTTATATGATAAACATGAGATGGTTTCACAAACCAATGGACTCAAATGATCTTATACAGTATACATGTAGCGCATATAGCCCGCACTTGACCCTCACTACTTGCCCAAAAAATTGAAATAGTTTTCAAAAACATATTTGTGGTTATTCTAACCGCAATAGAGTTTAAATATTTCAGATAAAATTACACAAATTCTTTTCGTATGTGCATAAGTTTCAACTCTATGGACTCGCACATACCTAGTACAATCATACATACGAATGTATGTATGCATTTAACGGACACACCTATCTACTACACCTACAAAATAAATAAATAAATTTACATATGTATCGAAAACCAAATGAATTTACCATTTTTAAAGTGGACATTTAGAAAACAATTAATTTAAACATTTTGTTGGTGTTGTATTACCGGTCATCGCCATCATCATCATTACCGCTACAAACCACGACTAACCTAACCCTTTAGTTGGTATTTTTATTCTCTAATTGCTGATTTTTATTTTCATTGATTGCATTAATTGAGGCAAAAATGTTTTTTTTCCAATTTTCAACATTATGCCAAAATTAAACTAATTTGCAACATTTTATTGTAATTACTGGAGGGGGAGTAGCGTATACTTAATATGTAAAATAATCATACGTTCTGTGGTTCGGCACTTTAATTAAATACTTAAATACTTGTCTTTGTAATAGTGCTTTATGGCCACAATATTAAATGTGGTCAGTTTGCAAAAATTTTCAATAAGAATATTTTTGATCCTGAATAAAATATGAAGTGCTTAATTAATTGCTTCACATCGAATGCAAACAAGAGTGGGGTTTTAAAAACAATTTCTTTTTTATTGAGGGCCAAGGTGGTCGTAATTTTTGTATATTTACTGCCTTTTATTTTGATTGTCTGCATAGGAAGATCGGTTAAAATACTTCCATTAACGAAATTAAAGCTGAAGGATGAGATGTCAGTAAATTTAAAGGATGCGTTTTTAAGCTCAGAGAAAACAGTAAACTTCCATCAGGAACGCTAAATCATCCAAAGAATTGGTCCCTGACATGGTAATGTTGAAACAGCTGGATGAGCCGGGAGTGGAGTATCTCACTAAAGTTCTCAACATGTCGCTAGCCACCCTTATTGTTCCCGATGTCCGGAAAATGGGCAGGGTGGTCCAGCTACTGAAGCCAGGCAAGGATGCCAGCAAAGGTGAATTGTGCAGGCCGATTTCGCTTTTGTCACTTGTAGCGACCCTTGCGGCCTTAGTCCTCCCCAGCATTAGAAATAGCTATCAAGTTGCCGATCATCAGCATGGATTCCGTAAGCAGCACAGCACGACAACAACGCTGCACGCCATCTCTACACATATTTGTCGAGGACTCAACCAGGATCGGCCGTGTGATAGAACAGTGATGCTGGCGCTTGACTTATCAAAAGCCTTTGATACTGTCAAGCACTCCACGCTGTTCGAGGACATCGAGCAGACAACCCTCCGGCCAAGTCTGAAACGTTGGATATTCAACTATATGTGTGGCCGCCAGTCGTATGTGGAATTCAGGAACAAGAAATCCAAGCCCCGTAGAGAGAAGCAGGGAGTTCCCCAAGGAGGGGTGGTATCTCCGGAACTGTTTAACCTCTACCTTTCCTGTATTCCGCCCCCTCCATACGGCATTGGAATCGTAACGTATGAGGATTATTGTACGATCCTGGCGTCAGGTACCTACCCTGATGACATCTGTGAGAGACTGAACTCCTATTTAACCGATCTTACCACCTTTTTCCACGCGAGGAATATGCAGATATCCGCCACTAAATCGACGGCCACTCTATTCACCACATGGATGGCGCAGTATAGAAGAGAATTGAATATCAGGGTCTATGGTAGCAGAATTCCACAAACTGCCCCAAATTCTAAGGGTTAACATTTACCACCACTTTCACGTCGTCCTCGCATACCACAGCTATCTGCGATAAACTGAAATGTAGGAACAAAGTCCTCAAGTCCCTAGCCGGCAGCACTTGGGGTGCAGATAAAGAAACCTTGTTGACCACGTATAAAGCGATAGGTCGGTCTGTGGTAAGCTATGCGGCGCCAGTTTGGTCCCCGAATTTATGTGACACGCAGTGGGATAAGATTCAAATTTTTCAGAACGCCGCCCTGAGAACAGCGACAGGGTGCCTCTTCAAATCTACAGTGGACCATCTACATGAGGAGGCAAAGATTCTTCCAGTACGACAACATAGTGAGATGCTATCGTTGCAGTACTTGCTCGGGTGTTACCGTGAAAGCCATCCCAATCATCATCTGCTGGCCACCGACACACCCAGGCATATCAAGAAGGATATTCATGCTCTAGAGACGGAGGTCCAACAATATAGGAGAGAACCTCTAGATCAGGGACGCGCTTCTTTGCAAAGACAGTACAGTGAGGGCGCCCACTGAGTTGTTTTTGCATTTGCTTCTCGTTCTCACCTACAGTGTAAATGTATGAAAACAAACAATAAACATCATGTGGTTGTTGTTTTCTTCACTCATACATACACACATACTAAAACATTGATGGAAATTCTTGGGCGACGCTGCTCTAGATCAACGGGCATATCAGGCAGGTTTTAACAGCATTCAGACGGACACAGTTGCTAAGGCCATAAGCAATCATTGTGTGAATGCAGTCATCGGAGTACATCCCCCATCTATCGCAGCTGAAGAGCGTCAGCTTCCACGACAAACCAGAGTAGCTTTGGCTCAATTACGCTCGGGATATTGCAGTCGCCTAAATTCCTATTGGGTGGGAATCGGTCACACCGTGCAAGACATCTGCCCAGTATGCGGCATGGGCCCGCACGATAGTAAGCACCTGATCAACTGCCCCGCCAAACCTACTTATCTAACTCCAGTGGATCTGTGGTTACATCCCATCGAAGTAGCCACTTTCCTGGAACTGGAGATAGACCCAGATCCAGCTTGAACAGGAGAACGAACATACAAACATAATAATAAAACACTGTTACAACAACAACACGTTAAACATTATTTATTAAAAAAATTAAGCTATTACTTCCTTCTTCAAAATCCAATATAATATTTTGCAATAGGTACTGGTTTCGCGATATTTTGAATATATTTACTTACACGTAAATTGTATGTTGTATTCACTAAAAAAATTAGTACTGAAATGTTCCGATTTTGGGAACAATTCTTAAAAGGAACGCGTTCGAATAAAACAAAAACCAATATATTTTGAAAAATGTCCATGTCATAGCTATCGGAGTTGCCAGATGATGTACCAAAAATTCGACATTCAGTTTTTTTTATTTTTGGCCAATGCACGATGGGGCCAATATCAGGTTTTTGAGGCAAAAAGTCAATTTTTGAAGTGAACAATTTGAAAAAAATAATAACGGATTTCGATTGCCAACACTCTGAATCACTAAAAATAAAAAAAATAAATCAATCTGGTAACATCACATAGCGACATACTGATCTGGCAATGGTGACATATTTTCTTATGCATCATTTTCCGACATTCATTATAAATAAGTAGTGAAAGCATTTTAGGCGCCAAAAAGAACATTTCAACATTTTTATATTTTTTAAACATGGAAAGCTCTTCAACGGGTATGTAAAATAAGATAGTGTTAACAAATAATAAAAATGTTATGTGTGGTAAATGTATTTTTGAGTTAAGATGTCATGTCTTATTTGGAGTATTTTGCTTTGTTATCCATGTGTTGTCTGGAGTATAACTTTTGAGATCTAGGTAGATCTAGGATATTATATATATGTGGTGAAAGGTATTAATGTGTACTATCATTTTGTGAAAAAATTAGCTGCGCCTATCTGCGCCTTTTCATAAAAATCTGATTTCAGATGTCGTAATACTTAAAAATATGGACATTTTCATGTTTTGGTTGGCGAATAATCGGAAATCGGAAAAATTTAATAGACGTATATAATAATAATAATATATAATTTCAAAGATATCGCAAACTTTGGCTTTTGTGGCGGAATCTTAGCCGATTTTTACTAAATTTGGAACCTTTTTTTTATTAACTTATAACAAAGCACAGACAAAAGGGGAGCTATTTCTATATCTGAACCGATTTCAATATAACTTGACAAACTTATTTGCAGTCCGAATTCCGTAACATTTTCCAAATTTGATTGTAATTTGATGGAATTTGCATGCTTGGTCAATCATTTTCCTGAAATCGGGCGAACATATATATGGGAGCTATATCCAATTCTGAACCCATTTCAATATAATTTGCCAAAAATGTTTCTAGACCAAAATCCGTCACACATTTTAAATTTCATCAAGATTGGACATACATAGCGGGATTGGTGCACCAAATACATAAAATCGGGCGAAAATATATATGGGAGCCATATCAAAATCTGAACCGATTTCAATATAACTTGGCAAACTTATTTGTAGTCCTAATTCCGTGGTATTTTCCAAATCGCATAAAAATTGGGCAGAATTTGCGTGTTTGGTCCATCAATTGCTTGAAATCGGGCGAACATATATACGGTAGCTATATGTATATATGAACCGATATGAACCAAATTTGGCATATTAGTTTCTAAGCCCATTATAAACATCTGTACAAAATTTGGAAGGTCTAGCTTGACCCAGTGATTTGTTGCCGCGAAAACCTGTCATTGGCCCCATCGTGCAATGGTTGGAACCACTGTGCGTTGGAGGGAAAAATGTAGATATTGCCATAAAGAAGAAAGATTGTGATTACATAAAATTCTTCAAACTTCATATCCTCAGCATTTATGCTAACGAGTTTATATACATATTCATACGGCCAAAATGTGACTCATCGAAATGATGGTTTTAGACCCCAAGTCTGTTTGAACGAAATCCGTTTCAGACTATTTGGAGTCGACTGTTTCAGGTACCTTCCCCACAAAAGTTCGAAAACGTTCGGATAACTTGTGCGAACGATAACTGTTAAAGGTATTAACCGATCTGGTCCATATTGTACACATTGTGAAATTTCTACCAGACATATATGAGGTTCCAAGGAGTCTATCGGTCCACTCCTTCGGGTACCTCCCACACAAAATTTCGGAAAAGTTCAGTTTAGGACCTGCTCTTGTATCGCTTTGATTTTTGTTGTAACAACTTGCATTTGCTGCCTCCCGTCACGACGCTACATGTTTTTTCAGGGGCAAGTCCATACTTCCTGAGAAAATGGGCCGAAAGCTGTAAAAACACCCTAAGGCACCATGTGAAGTGGATGCAGCGCACGATAATTCTCCAACGAATAAACCAATTCGATCCAAAATTTTGCAGTCATAATGGGCCATATCGGTCCACTCCTTTGGGTACATCCCTCACAACAGTACAATATTTTCGCTTATGTGGTGTGCACAATAACTCTCGAAGGCAGTAACCGATTTGGTCCCTTCTTTGCACACCTTGATATTTCTATAAGACAAAGATCAGGTTGTAATATGGACTATATATGTATGTCAACTCGTTCGGGCACCTCCCGCACAAAATTTCGGGAAAGTGCAGTTTAGGACCACCTCTCGAATCGTACTGATTTTTCTTGCAACAGGTTGCACTCAACGTCCCTATTACGGTGGTACAAATTTTTTGAGTGGCAATTCGACACTTCTTGAGAAAATTACCCGAAAACTGTAAAAATGTGGAAATATTTTTTCCAAACTTAGTTTATGTTCAAAAGTTGGAATTATCGGTCCACTGCTTAGGGTATCACTCACTCAAATCTTTAACATTTTTGTTTAAGGGTCTGTTCAAGGATCAGATTGAAATTTTTTACCGAAGGTACTCCTATTGTCCCTGTTTACAGCGATAATATGTTTTTCGTGGGTCTAAATTATATGGTGACCAACTGAAATGACTGGTGGACGCGATATTTATAGAAAGGAATGACTTCCAAAATAAGACCCACTTTCAAAATGTCGGTTCATTCCTTTAGGTACCTTCCCCGCAAAACTTTTGAACTTTAATCCAAATCCATATTTTTGTCGGCAAGTTCATACGCCCAAAATTCTGAAAACCGCCTAAATACATACTTTTTTTGAAAAAGAAGTGTTTCAATTCACACAATCGGCGAAGCCGACTGATAGATTTTTACTTGTTTTTGTTTACAAAAACACAAGAAAGTTTAATATTTACGTTGTCATTGGAGAGACGGGTTAGGGAAGATTTAGGGTACTACGGGAGTTCCAGCTTGCATTGCAGATTTTTGAGATCTGCTTTAACTTTACAAAAATTATGTCACACCTCATAGTTTCCTTAATCCAAGTTTTACTACTGGTGAGGGCTGCATTCAATTGCGCAAAGAATTACTCGATGATTATGGAAGTAGTCAACCAATGGAGCTCATCTTCCATGACAATGCAAACAATGCGATCCGGCTCATGATGCTGAACTTGGATGTGGGCTAACTTTTCTCTTCGATAGAACTACAACGTCTTTCATATATCTGGCATTCACGCGTTTTTTATCGGCAACAATCATCACAATTCATCCCATAGATGTAAAATATCTGATACATTTCACTTTGAAAGCATTTATATTAATTTCTATGGATTTATTCTTGTGTACCCCTGTCCGATTTTCAAAGCATTCAAGGTGCTTGTCGTCAAAGTGCCACCTCTCTAGATAAAGCGTGCTTACCAAGTAATCTTTACCCTGAGGAGCTTCCATGCAGATAGACTTGTACATTCCTGACTGACATGGAATTGGGGGTCATATGCGCTCAGGGGGAAATCTGGTGGCACTGAACTGTCAAGTGTAGATACAGTCGATTCTATTGTTCTCTTGCACCTGGATGGGTGGATGAAATTGGCACGTTTGTAAGTTTGCCGCTTAAAAACCAATGCTCCAGTTGCTCTCAATTGGTAGTTTCTGGAAGTTATTTTCTGCTTAGCACATCCATTCGCCTCTGAACTTGTTGATGTCAAACAGTTTCTTCAACGAATCAAATTAGTTCCCTTTTACAAATTTAGGTGGAAAAATTTTCCGATCACGGATACGCTGAATGCCCAAATCATCTAAACTTAAATAAAAATGTGTTCAGCCAGGCGAAAGGTACAACCTGTGGGGCTACATCTAATTGTCGACCTATCTTTGAAAGTTTTATAACTGCAGGGAACCAAAAGTAAAATTACGGGTAGTTTTATCAAACAATGCAGCTAAGACACTCAAAATACCGATGAGAGCTATACGAAAACTTGGACATATGTTGACGATTTTTGGTGAAGAAGTTTCGTGACCACTGAACATTTTAATGTCAAATTATAGCTAGTTCGATGTTTGGTGTAAAAGTTTCATGACCACTGAGAAACTCAAATGTCAAATTACAGCTAGTTCAGTTAAAAATTGTAACTAAAACCCTCAAAATACCGAAAACTGGGATGTACCTTTATATGGGGGCTATACCAAAACATGGACCTATGTTGACGATTTTTAGAGGAGAAGTTTCGTGACCGCTAAGAACCCCAAATATTACATTACAGCTAGTTCGGTTAAAAATTGTTCTGTTACAGATTGTAGCTAAAATTCTCAAAATACCGAAAATAGGGAGGTATCGTTATATTGGGGCTATACCAAAACATGGACCTATATTGTCAATTTTTGGTGGAGAAGTTTTATGGAGGCTATATCAAAACGTGGATCTGTAGTGGGATTCTCTAGGACATTTTTTTGGTCACCGACAAAAATCGGTCAAATTAAAACGCAAAATTATGAATGAAAAGTCCAAATAAAAATTGACATCACTGTTGCTATCGGTAGAACTTTGCGACTACTTTTTTATTGGTCGCTTACTTACCGAATAATATCGTTAATTACCGAAATTATACGCATTTTAATGTTACCGATTTTTGTCGATAACCAAAAAATGCGTTAAGAGCAGTACACATTGCCAGTTTTGAATGATTGATTTTTTGCAATTATCGATAACTGTCCAACCGTCTGCATGATGAATGACAAAAATGAACGTCCACACTAGCAAGCAACAACAATGCTGTCATTCAGAACTGACAATGTGTACCCAGCTTTAAAGAATCTCACTACTGTACTATTGAGCATTCTCAGAGACAATGTTTTGTACCCACATATAAGATTAAATACCAAATTCAAATCATTTCGGTTAGCTAATGTGATGGGTGCCATCGTGGTGCAGTGGTATGCGCATCCGCCTTGCATTTCTTAAAAGGTCTGCGGTTCGATTCCCGGGCCTGGCAACATCAAATTTTCAACGGTGGAAAAATACCCCTCAGTAATTTTGGCGACTACCATATCAAATAACAAAGGGTAGAATAATTCACCCTTTGAGCTGATGGCTTGTTAAACAAACATTATTTTAAACACTAGTCAGAGAGAGTTGTATATACAGCTCGGGAAAACAACCTAAATATTGCTCTCTGCATATTACACCATATTTATTTAGCTACTACGTGAACAATTGTATGCACATGCTTCCATTGAGGTTTCCCACGTTTCACCTACAATTAATACAAAATACCACCAATACCTGTTCCATTTTGCTCACAACCACCATCAAACAAAATAACTTCCGCCATTTTTTCAATCCAACCTTTGCCATATTCCCTGCGATTCTTATCAATTATCATTAATATTATATGAATGTCTATTTCATGTGCAATTCAAAGCTTATCACACTTAGCATTATTAACAAATGATAAACTACACTCAATTCATATTTGTCAATTTGCTAACTTAGCTACCAATGATTTCCGGCATACAGTCGCAAACACACACACACACCCACGCACCCACTTAATTACTTTGTTTCCCCGCCACTACTATTTGTCAGTAAATCAAATTATTATCACGAATTGTATATCTGAGTGTTAAACATTCAATCATTTAAATCAATATTAGCGTTTCGATGATAAATTGTTGTAACAACTACAACAACAATAACGATAACACAACAATTTAGTTATTAACTATTAAAACATTGAATCAATATTTGCGATTATCATAACATTTATACTAAAAATAACCAAACGGCAATAAACATGAAAATAATTTTCTATAACAGTTTTCCCCCGAGTGCACGATTTACGTTGCGGAATCCAAAAAAAAAAACAAAAATATATAAATGAAAAATACACACCAAAGCAAAAATACAAACAGCAATAATAACAGATAAATGTCTTTGTCACGAACCAAAAATTGAAATGTATCACCGTATACAATAGAACAGACAAGCGAATAGACACAGGACAAACGTAATGGACAAAGGGGCGTAGGGGCAGTAAAAATGCCACAATTGAAACAGGGGAATTGGTATGTAATGTACAATTGAAGGTGACCAAGAACAGTGGTTAAAATTCTGATTGTAAAATCTTTACAGAATATTTTCGAGATCAATCCGGTATTATTGAAAATTTCAGAATTTAGCACGGCATTATTTCATTTCAACTCTCGATCATCCTTAAAAATAATAAACCACTAATCAACGGCTTAAGCTGGGTCGGGAAAGAATATGTGATACACCACCCCCTGCGTATAAGCTTTTCACGGATCAGCACTTCTATATGGAGATCCTAAAGTTATTCGCCACCCTGGATTTTAATAATCGGATGACTTAAGGCTAACTGAGCAAAACAATTTTGAACGACAAAAGGCTATCCAGGTGTGATCTTTTACCTCAAAAGAGATCCTCTACCTTCGGTGTTCTTCAAGGTTTGCATTTTGGTACCAACTGTATTTGAACGGAGACTCATTGATAACTGGGCGCAACAATGAGTAATAGGCTTAGTTGTCATGTAATTGTAGCGGAAAGGAGGGGCTCGTCCTGAGTTCTACAAATCAATATCTCAAAGATATACTAACTTGTACAAAAAATTACCCCAAAGGTGTGGATGTCTTGGCACCATCAGTTGTTACTTCCAAATGTGCACCAACCTCACTCTCCTTGACTATTACAAAGAAGCGGACTGTAGCTATGGCCGGGGGCGCACAGTGTCACGATCGTGATCAACAATTGTCAAAATCAAGTACTTGGGAATACAAATTTATTGATGAGAATTGATAGTAAACATTTCAACTTGAAGGAAATTGAATTATGGTATTGATTTGTCAACCAGTTTTTTCCATGTGAAGGTTCAAATCCGATAACTGTTAAAAATATGTATTTTTGTCCTTATTTTACTAAAATTAATAACTTTTATTATGCTCCAATATTTTAATATTTAAAGTAATCGTTCTAAAATAATTTTATACAGATGCTTTGGATGTAATAAACACGGATTTAATTTTGTTTGGAAATAATTAGTGATCATATAGTATTTACAGCTTCCCAAGTCTGTGGTACTTAGTACATCGATTTTGTGAACCAAATTTTAAAATTAGTGATGTTGAAAAAAACTTGTATAAAAGTGTATATCGATATTATTTGCGTTTGAGTTGTGAAAAGTGAGTACTTCAAACGTATAGGGGTTCCAGCTGCAGAGGTTTGGCAGACGAACATGTTATTTCTCTTTTTCAGTGACCACCTCATTCAGGGGTTACCCCCTTTTTAACAGAGCGTTTAGGGGAGTTGGCTATAGCTCGAAGACGAATGGACCGATCATCATATATTTTTGTAAGCTTATTAAGTACGAAATAGACAAGCTTTTAAATGAGAGACTTTTAAAAATTTCAGTTAAAAAAATGGTGTACAGCGAAAAACAAAAATCGTTTATTTACGAAAAAATGGGCCATTTTTGACCATTAATCGTTCAAAAAAAGTTTTTAAATGAAAATTCTCATATTTAAAGACAAAATTTTTTCAATAATTTCGCAAAAAAATATGGAGACTGAACACCAAATTTCAGTCATTTCCGGTGGGTATTGAGGTACGGTTCTATGGGGGCTATATGAAGACGAGAACCTATACCGAAAAATTTCATGTGGAAAGCTATAAACCCCCAATGAAGACTAAATACCAATTTTCAGCCATTTCGGTGTGATAATAAGGCTGAATCCTTCAAAATACCGAAAATCGGGGGGTGCTGTCCTATGGGGGCTAAATGAAGGCGTGCACCTATACCGTCAAGGTGAAAGTTTTGTACCCCCAACGAAGACTAAACAACAAATTTCAGCAATTTCGGTGTAATAATGAGGCTGCCACCGTGGTGCAATGGTATGCACACCCGCCTTGCACGCTGAAGGTCGTGTGTTCGATTCCCCGGCCAAGCAACATCACATAATTTTCAACGGTGGCAAAATACCCCTCAATAATGTTGGCGACATTTTCTGAGTATTTCAGCCATGTAAAACTTCTCTACAAGTGGTGTCTTAAGATACGCCGTTCGGACCCGGCGATAAACAGTAGGTCCCATAGCATTGAGCTAATATTAATCGGGGTGCACTCATTGATATGAGAGAAGTCTCCCTTGTCCCATCTGCGATGTTTGTGGAACAATTAAAAAAAATTAAATGAGGCCAAAAGCTTTAAAATTCTGAAAATCTGGAGGTACCATTCTATTTGGGCTATATCAAAACGTGGACCTACATCCATAATTTCTGTTGGAATGACCAAAAATCATGAAATTAAAAAATGTTGTGTAGCGTTACATAAAGCTATTTTAAAGGGTTTTTAGTTGATTTTATATGAACTATTGACAAAAAAAAAACATTTTTCCACAACATCCCATACGGGACAAGATATAAGTTTGAAATTTGGAACAGAGTATAATAAATTTGTCTTTTGAAGTTTAGAATTGAAAATGAAGCATATCATAATAAGTTCAGTATAGTCCCCATACAAAAGTTTTTTAAGTTTTTAACCAAATTCTCCAACAGAATTGACGCAATAACTAAAAAATCTTTCAAATGAATATTACACATGTAGGTTTACGTTATGGTGTATCCCAGAATTTTTAACCACAGTAGCTCTTATTTGCATTTTCGATTCTATTTCAAGGATTTTCAGTATTTCTTATTCTTTAAAGTACATATCCATTTATCAGACATTAACTTTAGTCCCATTAAAAAAGTTTTGTGTTACTTTTGCCTTATTAAAGTATCAATTGGACACACTTTTACTGCGATGACTGATGCTGATAAGAAGATTTATCTAAAAACCTATTAATGTTATTTGTATAACATTAATTAATTGAAATAAAAACTTTACTATTTTACCAGAAGTTATAGAGTTCATGCAAGCCAACTAAAAAATTCAGAAAATTACATTTATGGTATGTTCCAGTACTGCAAGAATCTACTCATTTTCAGTAGTAAAAAATGTGTAGATTCTTGCAGGTTCTGGAACTGGAATTTAGAAAAAAAACAGAAAACATTTTTATCAGGAGTCGGGCGATACCAACTATGACTCATATACTCTGAATTCTAAACGGAGTACTGTTTAAGACTACGAAACCCACATTCGGGCTCGGCAAAATGTTAGCTATGTCCTGACAAAATAGGTTAACTCGAAAAAACTCCATCTGATATCCCAATGGTTGTTCCGCCTTGTTTATATCTTAATTGTACTATTAGATGTTTAGGAACTCGATGACATTTAAAACTTTCCAAGGACTATGACCAAAAATTAAGCACATCTGTCGGCACAATCTTATGAAAATTCATTTTTGTTTTCTCGAAAACAAGTTAAAAAGTATCAGTTGGGTTTGCCGACATGGATATACCCTCAGCCTGTTTGAGTTGAGACTTTTATCTATAGACACATCGAATACGGGCTTCATGACCAATATCTCTGTCCTAAAATTGTGTAGCCAGGGAGTTTCAGAATTTCGTTGTCTTTTTAGAACGTATAGACTTTCCGACAAAAATATCGAAACATTTGGGTATAAAATTTCACGATTGTGAGCGTTGCAAATAAATGTTTATATTGTGGTCATAAATTGGACTTCGATAAGAGAGCAAAAGTTTTGAACTTTTGTGGAGAAGATACCTGCAAGAATGGTCCATTTTGGAAGTGGACCTAATTTTCGAAGTCATTCCTTTTGATAGTTATCGTGTCAATCCGTCATTTTAGTTGGTCATGGTAAGATTTAGAGCTTTTGAACCGTTATGTCAGGAAGCATCGACTTACCCACGAAAAATATAATATCGCTGTGAACAAGACCGCAAGGAGTAGCATTGGCCAAAATGTCCAATGGATTCTCGAACAGCCCTTAATTGCACTTATTATTTGAAATTTTGTAAGTTAAGTAACCGAAGATGTTGTCCCATATAGACCCTCTTGGTACTTGATATACATATGTACGTCCGGAAGTAATTTTAGGATGTTCAAAGTTTCGGTGAAATCGGAAATTGAAATTTTGTATGGGAGGTACCAGAAGGAGTGAACCGATATAATCCATATTCGAACCTAATCTATGTCTCGAAGAAATCGATTTGGACCTTCGACAGTTATTGTGCGCACCATTTTAGCGAAACATTTTGTAGACTTGTGGGAAAAGAGGAGTGGACCGATATGACTTAAAGTTCGGTTGATCCGTTCGAGAGTTATCATGTGATCGAGCCAAACAGACGAAGGAACTGGGCAAAATCGACACCAAATTATTTAAAGCGGATTTTATCGAAACATATGAGAAGTCAAAGGCCATTATTTCGATTATGTACATTTTTATCGTTATCCTAAATCCCGAAATTACAGCAGATTTTAATACCATTTAACCAATGTTTGAGCATTAATTTTGTTTGCGGTTGTTTTTAGCTACAACTTTGTTAATGATAGGAAAAATGCAGGTGGGTATGCTACTTATGAAGGATATTAAGGCGAGAACACAAAAATTCGGGTGGGTATGCTACTTATGAAGGATATTAAGGCGAGAACACAATGGATTTTTGTTGCTTATTTTTTTCCGCCTCGCTTCAAAGCGGAAAAGTGAAATTGCACTGTTTTCAATAGGGCATACCACAACGAAGCGAGGCTTTAGGCCACAAAGTTGAAAATTGTTGAACTTTTGAATTCTTCGCCTGGCTTCATTTTTGACATTTCGTTTCGACATTCAATTTAATATAAACACGTGTTCAATCTGGTGTAATGTTATGTTCGGTACTAAATATTTACGAACAATTCATATAAAAAAATTGAATTTTATTTGATATATTGAAATAAGTATGTTTATAGCGCCCATTAATTTTACGCTTCGATGTGTGATACCAAGAAATAAGCTGCCAAATTAAGAAATAAGCTAAGCAGGAAAAATAAGCTAGGATCTGATTGTGTTCTCACCTTTAGCTCTTTATGACGCACAACAATACATTTTCCTCCATTAAATAAAACACGTGATATATCGTACATTTTGTCTAGTAAACATGTCATTTCATGCACTTCCAATCCGCACAATACTAAACTCGGAATTTTTTGAATGCAGAATGAGTTTAAAGCCTCAAGACCTTTATATTCATGACAGAATTCCTCGACCCTTTATTATTTGATTATGAAATTACATGAGATAAAGAAGTAATTCATATTTTACTGGAAGCTTTTCTCAAAATGATTATTCAAACAAAAAAATTTAAATATTTCTTAGACAATTTGTTCATAAAGTACATTTTTAGTACATGACCTTCAGAACAATCTAAGTTTTCATTTGAAAATTCCAAAAATAAAAATTATTTTAGAGAAAAAACGTACTAATTTCTTAAAGTAGCTCAACAAATTTTAGTCGACCGAACCCTCTGCGTACGTCCCTGAAACGCGCTATATATGTCCGATGTTAATGAAATTTGAAATATGTGACGGATTTTGGTCTAGAAATAAATGTGAAAAATTATTTCGAAATCTGTTCTGATTTGGATTTAGCTCCCATTTTTATTTTACTTATTCCCAGTGGTGTAGGGTATTGTATAGTCGGCCCTGCTCGACTTTGATCCTTTCTTTACTGGTTAGTCCTGGAGATTGTAAGTGAATAATAATTACGTGTACCAAAAGTGATGCACCTACGATAACTCCTTCTATTTTGGGCCACAGTAAATATGAAATCGTGACATAGTGCGACGTCAAACCAAGTTGTTGTCTTTCCCGCAGATGCACGCGTGCTACATGTTAACTCATTTAATTGTTTTATAAGCAGATCCATTGGTGACACCACATGGAGGTCAGTGCCCACTTGAAATGAAAAAGGGACCAAGATAAGTCCTGAAATAGGCCATGTTAAAGCTGGTCAGGAACTTTGCTCTTCCGACAAGTTCCAAATTTTTGCTTCAGTGCAATTTGAGAGCTATTCTAGCTATTATGGTCCTGTTTACAGCAATATAATGTTTTTTTTCGTGGGCAAGTGCAAAAGATCTAAAAAATTCTACGATAACCACAAAAATCATTGTTTGGCACCATAACTATGGAAAGGAGTGACTGGCATTGATCCAAAATTTGCACATCGTAATATTTATCACAAATTCAAATCAAGTTCCAAGACATTGGACAACTCTTTCAGTACCTCCTTCACAAATGCTTACAAATTTCGCTAAAGCACATGGCTGTTCGAGGATCATTTTGAAAATTTCATCAAAGGTAGTCTTTACGATTCCGTTTATTACGAAATAATTTTTTCGTGGACTATTCCACACAGTTTGACATTGTTTGACCGTCAAAATGACTGGAAACCGCCAAAGAATGACTGACCATGAAAAGGAATTTTATTATCCATACTTCTCTCGATAATGGCTCAAATGTTCCAAAATCCCCGCCAAAGTGGCATTGTTGAAATATAAGATGAATTATAATTTGTTATGTAGACGGTGTTGATTGCATCTGTCTGTGAAATAATTTGACACACATGTTGATAAGACATACTTCAAAAACACCTAAAAATTTATTCGAAGCTTCCAAAACTTCTTATGTCACCTATGGAAATGTTATTTACTTCCAAACTAAGGGATCTGTTGATAGTACATTCAGATCCACCACCCCTGTTATTGTTATTATTTGTGTAGTCAAATGCTGAAGGTATTTAGCTATCATCAATAGTGACTGATTCTGTTTTACATGTTATAATAAATAGCAAACACTGTTCCTTCTCAAGCCCACTGTGCCATTTAAAAGCTAATATTGTAGCAATATTTTTTGTCGAGTTGTCTTTCATGCCGTAAAAACCATCCATCAAATTATTTTGTTGCAAAATGTCAATTTCGAAAATGATAAACATCAGTTCACGAGCAGAATAAATATGAAATGACAGTGTTTGAGGCTATTCATTATAAAACTGGCCCCGGCCACGGATCAGCGTGTTGTGGTCCTTCTTCCGTCATCCCTGACAACAATAACGAACATAATGGCCGTATGCCTCGTATTTTTTTTTTGCGTGTAAAATTTTTCCTATAACCGTAGCAATTGAAGGTAGTTAAGTTCCTGTTCATTTCTCATTTTTTTCACTATTCCTACAGGACACAAAAGGTACAAATTCCAAAGTATTGAAAGAACGAATATTGTCTGTAGTCAGTCGTTCAGATTCAGTTTGTCCGTCAATTCTAATCAACTGTTTATTAGAGGTTAAAGCAATTGTTAGAACATATTGTGATTGTGAAAACCCGGCTAAACCAAATGTTTGACGCATTGTTCGAATTGTTAAAACGCACACACACACAGACACAAACACACGCACTGACTTACGAAAGGCACGCACCCATCTTAATTAATTTAACACGAAATCAGTCAACCGATAATCGACAAAATGATCTACTCGTGTTCAACGAACTAACGTCTGAATGGATGGTTGGTTGGCTGGTTGTTGAATGGCGGTAATACACGCAAACGAACGCAAGCATTTAAATACGTAAAGACAATAGAGAGGACGACAACACAGCAACAATCTGGTTGTAGTCACTTCAGAAAGGGAAACAGAATAGGGATTTAGTGATGGATATAAAAATGGAATACATATTTAGAGTGAAGTTAAAAATAAACAATTTCCCAAGAACTGCTCGTGTAATAAAGACTGCAAATCCATTCAATGATATGGGGCTACCTTGTTATCGCCGAGTTCAAACGGTGTGGCGGGAACAGGGCGACACTTCCAATTGTAGAAATGCTCAGCATATGTTGCCAACAGAATTTGTTGGTTTCAATTACGACTGACAATTGGATGATGTTCTTGGGGTTTGGGGTTCAACCTGAACCTGAAAAGTCAAGTATTGATTCTCCTTAATTATAAATCCTTTCGGATGTTCGGGGTAAAAATTTGTTTTTTAAATCCCAACCTGCCAACCCTAACTGAATTTTAATTCTTTTGAAATACGAAAATGTCCATACTTGTTGTTGCTGCTGCTCTATTGTTAGTATTGGGCTATAGCTCCATTTTGTTACTAATGTTACTATTTGAACGCACTGATTAGAATTCCAGTGTGACAATTTATTATTATAACAATGCGCCAATACACACACACGTATTTACAAGGCTGAGACTGAAAGGACAAAAGGTTGCAACCGCAATACATTTGTTGGCAACAACGTCCAACAAAATATTTTGTAGCAATAAAATTGAACTCGAACAAACGTACTGACCTGACAAATGATGTAGGCGTTGTCTATTGATTAGCAAAGGATTTACTCATTTATTGGACAACATCAACAAAATCAAATGGTGGCATATTAAACATTTAATTTAACAAAATTAAATGTTTAATGTGTTGAGGCTGGGAATGTTTGAATTGAGATTGGACATTACTTTGATTGGAAAGATAAAAAAACAAGTAAACAGAAGTTAAGTTCGGCCGGTCCGAACATTTTATATCCTCCACCATAAAATATTCTTAACTAAAATGGAATAATTAGTCTCCTTTCCTGCCCATAATTTTCGATGCAAAGGTTTTCGAAAACGGATAACACAAATGCCTAATTTTCTAATCTAATCTAGAAAAATTTGTTTAATCAGGTGGTACCTTTATGTAGAGGCTACATCAAAGTTTGGTCATAGGTTGACAATTTTTAATGGAAAGGTTTTGTGATTTCAGGGACTCTGAAATGTCAAATTGCGGGTAGTTCCATCTAACAATGTGTCTAAAACCCTAAAAATACCGAAAATCGGGAGGTACTGTTTCGCGGGGCCTATACAAAAACATGGACGTATATTCACAACATTTGCTGGAGAACTGTTGTGCATAATACAATCTTCAAATGCCAAATTACAGCAAGCTCGGTCAAGAAATGAGGCTAAAATTCTCAAAATACCGAAAATGGGGAGGTGCACTTAAATTGACAAAAAAGTGGAACTATATTGAACATTTCTAGTGAGAACAAATGTCAAAAAACCCGAATTTCCGTCAAACAATGTAGTTAAAACCCTCAAGATACGGAAAATCTGGTGCAACCCCTATATGGTGCTATAACAAAAAATGGACCTATGTTGACGATTTTTGGCAGAGAAGTTTCGTGATCACCATGTTGCCAGTTTTTATGGGGGACTTTTGTGACCACTAAGAACCTTAAATGTCATGTTACATCAATTTCGGTTAAAAATTATAACTAAAATCCTTAAACTATCGAAAATCGGAGGTACAGTTATATGGGGAGTATACCTAAACATGAACCTATGTTGACAGTTTTTTGTGGAGTAGTGTTGTGGCGCCAAAGAACCTAAAATGTCAAATTACAGCCAGTCAAAATAAAAGTTTTAGCTTAAACCCTAAAATACCGAAAATCGGGAGGTACCGTTATATGGGGCTATACCTAAACATGGGCCTATAATAACAGTTTTTGTTGGAGTAGTGTTGTGACACCTAAGAACCTTAAATATCAAATTACATCTAGTTTGTATAAAATTGTGGCTAAAACCCTCAAAATACCGAAAATCAGGAGGTACTCTTATATCGGGGCTTTACCTATGTTGACAGACTCTGTTGGAGTAGTGTTGTGACACCTAAGAACCTAAAGAGTCAAATTACCGCTAGTTCGGTTAAATGTTTTAGGCAAAACCCTCAAAATACCGAATCTCGGGAGTTACCGCTATAGGGGGGCTATCCTATAAAAATTGTAGCAAAACCCTCAAAATACCGAAAATCGGGAGGTAACACTATAGGGGGGCTATACCCAAACATGGACCAAGTTAGCCCATCTTCGAACTTGACATGCCTATGGAAACAATCTCTAGCTCAATTTTTGCGGACGCTAGAGTGATAACAACAGACGAACAGACGGCCATGTCTAAATCGAGTCAGAATTTTATGCTGATTAAGATTTTATATACTACATTACAGGTTGACAACCTAGGGTGTTTGTCGGTTCTCATACCGGGAGCGTCTCCACCGGCGGATAGGGGGAGGCGGATGGTCGTACCACTCTGTCCAACACTTGTTGCATGGCGTGCCTGGGGCAGAGTGGTGGGATAATCCACCTCTGGAAACCTAGAGATTCCCGCGGACAAACATCTGACTACGGGGGTGTTCCCCTAAAACAAAAAGCAAACATATAAGGAGGAAACAGGAAACATGGAAATGAATGAAAAAGTTACGGTGCAGGGCCTCATAAGCCCAGTACCGGCGGGGACTAGTGATCTGCCTACGAGTCACACCTCGTCGATATCATGCGATCGTGAGCAAATATCTGCCACAGATGTGGGTGCCATAACATCTGTGGTCGAAGGTAATGCTACAAGCACACAACCTCGAGTTACAACGGAGGAGGATAAAGGGCAGCATAGGGATTGTTTTAACTTGACCCAACCATCTGAGGATGGTAGCCACCCTGAATCCGAAACCGACTGCTGCGGCAAAACCAACATCACCATTGTGGAAAACCCCATAAAAGAGGAAGTCCACAAGATGGTAAAGGAAGTGAGCAAGAGCATCGCGATGCTAACTACGAAGCGAGTACAGTGGTCAGGGGCTCAAAGACGTAAATACAAGAGGAACCAGGTCCGACTAAAGAGAGAGCAACAGCGGGATGCTTCAAAGGGCACCACAGACACTTCCTCCACTTCTTCGGAAGCGGCTAAGCGGATAAGATCTCCTGAGGAGCAGAACACCGTTAAACCCAGCAAGAAGCAAAAGGCCTTCCCACCTTCAAATGCCCAGGACAAACCCCATCAGAACCCAAGTAGAGGATACTGCCAAAAGTATCCTTCAACGGAGACTGTTGAGGCGAGTTCGGACACGAAGAAGGTGAGCGCGACGTCGGAACCTTCTGGAATGGCCGGGGACCCAACAAGGAAGTCTAAGAATAGGAGATGTACGCGGAAACAGGAACGGGGCCGCCATCGACTTACACCAAGGTAGCCAAGAGGTACTACAGGGACGATCTGTGCTATGCAGTAATCAACACCAGCAAAGGATCTGGACGGCTACACAAAGACCATTTGTTAGAGATCGAGAAATTGATTAACGACAAGCTACTGTAACAAATTGTGGAAGGGCATGTTTCAATAAAAATCGACTGCTGTGAGCCCAGGCGGACCTCCTATTGTACCACATGGACCCACACACAAACTCTGCAGCACTCGGGGAGGTAGTCAGCAGCAAAGCAACTACATGGGAAAGTGGCAGACTAAAGCTGTTGAGGAAAGACGAAATTCCTCGCTTGACCAAAGCGTCGGTGTACGTCAAGGGGTACGGCTGCAAGCTTGAGACGGAGCGCATTCTCGAAGTCCTTGGTGTCAAAATGAGAACTTGGAAGTGAAGATGTGGGTGGTCTTCCACATGGAGGAGAAAGAATACGGCACTCTCCTTGTGGTGGGGATCGACGACCTCTCACTTGCCGGGCTCGCCAAGACTAAGGGAAATGCGTATTTCGTCTCGAACTCAGTGTACTTCAGGATTGGAATGGCAATATTGGGCGATGAAGAGAATGCCAAAACTACCACCCAGGAGGTTAAACCACCAAAAGACATCCAGGAGGGATGAGAAGAAGAAGAAATCAGCGACTCCCAGGAAGCCAACATACTGGAGGACCAATGATTGAGGTCATCCAGGTCAACCTCCATCGGAGCGAGGCGGCAACACTAGCCCTGATGGAAAAAATAACTAAAGTTAATATACATATTGGTTTAATCCAAGAACCTTGGGCCATAAAAACAAAGTTTCTGGACTGAACCATATAAATGATCAACTTTTTACGCAAGTACGGGATCCCGCCCGAGGACCTGCATTATATGCCGCAAAAACGTATGCTTTCTTTTTTCTCCAGAGTTGTAATCGTCGGACGTCACAGTATTGAAACAGGGGAATGGAAATATATACCTGGCATCACTATACCTGTCGTTCGGTTCCCCGACATTACCACCTTCGTGGGAATTACAGCAACTGGTGAGAAGGATCAAGCAAACATGTAACGAAGTACTAGTAGGTAGCGATGCTAACTCTCACCACATCTCGTGGGGTAGTACTAACACTAACAAAGGGGTCAAGCCCTTATAGACTACTTAAATACTAACGACCTTATTACACTTAACACAGGAAATACACCAACCTTTGTAAATAGAGGTAGGGAGGAAGTATTAGACATAACGATAGATTCAGAAAATCTTATAAACGAGGAACATGAGTGGAGGGTTTTGGAGGAATACTCCTTCTCAGACCATAGGTATATAAGATTTATAATAGCGAGCCAACCGCCAAACCCGATAACCTTCCGAAACAAATCCAAAACAAATTGGGCTAAGTTCAGAAAACGAGTAAAAGAAAGACTAGGGAATGCCTAAGTAAGGAGGACATAGATAGAAATGTCCTAAAGTTAACTGAGCGTCACCTGAAATTCCCAAAGACGAAACCTTTAAAGGGTTACGTTGAGGGTTACGTCTTTGGGCATTTCAGAAGACGCTGAGGCACTAGTAAAGTCATTCGAGGAAAGTAGACCCCTTCGAGAGAGGAAATCCGCCTACGAAAAAAAAAAACTGGATGACAGGGGAAATTCGGAATAAAGGCAAGGAGGTCCGCAGACTTTATAATAGGGTAAAACGTAAAAAATCAGCTGTATTCTGGGACAACTACCAGGCAAAATTGAAGGAATACAACAAAGTTACAAGGAACGCCAAACGTAACTCCTGGAAACTATTCTGCGAACAGGTGGATAGCGTTAACGACGTTTCGAAAAGTAAGAAGTTTATTTCCAAAACCCATACACAGACCGAGCAAATGGTTGATGGAAATGGGAAAAGGAAGGAAACAACAGAAGAAACTCTAGGCCTTCTGATAAAAACGCACTTTCCGTCGAATACCGCGGCCAGCACCGAGGCATCGACTGAGTCGCGTTACTCATCAGGAGATGCAACAAAAATTGACAGCTTGGTGGTCAATCAAGCCATCACGAGCTTTTCACCATACAAAGCAGCTGGACCAGACAGCTCTTCCCGGCCCTATTACAGCGGGAAGTTGACCTTATTGCTTCCAAACTGGTCGGGATCTTCAACGCTTGTCTAAAATTTGCTTACACCCCGCTAGCCTGGCAAGAGGCAAGGGTAGTTTTTATGCCTAAACCTGGCAAGGCAACCTACGAAATACCAAAATCTTATCGCCCGATAAGTTTAACTTCATTCTTACCCAAGACAATGGAAATATTTCCCGCACAGTTAAATACCTAGGAGTAATTCTGGATAGGAAACTTAATTTTAAAGACCATATTCAAGAAAGGGCAGACAAGGCCCAAAGATGTTGGTCAACATGTAGAAGGGCAATAGGCTCAAAATGGGGTTTCAATCCTAGGATGACACACTGGCTATACAGAGGCGTAATTAGACCAATCTGAACATACGTGTCTATGGTATGGTGGACAGCTATGGACAAAAAAAAATGCAATGTGAAGATATTGCAAAATGTCCAAAGAACATGTTGCCTAAATATTAGCGGGGCAAAGAGGACCACAGCGACTAGGGCTTTAAAAAAAATTTTGTTTGTACACTCAATATAAATTCAGGTAAGGTATGAGGCAGCCATCGCACTACAAGGCTAAAGTCGACGAGCGAGTGGATCAGTAGAGACCACCAAACATACAAAAGGTCACAACGGGTGAATCTATAAACCAAATAGTATCAGACCGCATACCTGAAACTAGTGAAGTAGCTTTGTGTGAAGTTTTAGTACCAGACAGAGACATGTGGATCGATGGAACTCCAGCACAGATTCGGATGGGGCTGTGCTAGAGAGGAGAAGCAGACTGGGTCTATATATAAAGGAACCGGAACCGAAAATTTCCCTCCGACTGCCGGATCATAATACGATTCTTCAGGCGGAAATCCGAGCGATAACAGAGTGTCAGAACTGGTTTGACACTCGCACAAATCCCACCACTGCGAACATCCTTTCGGACAGCAAAGCAGCCATTACGGCTATAACAATAAAGACAGTAAAATCTAGAACTGTTTTGGAATGCATACAGTATATTAACAACTACTCCCAACATGCCACGGTAAACATTATATGGGTACCAGGGCATATTGGGATTAGGTGTAATGAAATAGCAAATTCCTTAGCAAAACAAGCCAGGGAGCAACCTACAGTCAGCCTAGATAAAGCCAAGCCCTTAAAGGCGACGCGCATAGAGCTAAAGGCATGCGCAAAAGATGCACATATATCCCTCTGGAATAGAGTAGACAAGGGAAGAAATACAAAAATCCTATGCTTTTACTAAGTAAAAAAATACATTAGTAGACTGACGGGTATCCTTACAGGAGACCTGGGTCTACAAGCGCACGTACACAAAATAGGTTTGCAGAAAGCAGTGAATGCAGGGCATGCAGAGAGGACGACGAAACGTTGGAAAACTATCTCTGTGATTGCCAGGCTTTCACAAACCCGAGGAATCAGCTATTAGGAAGCGACATAATACAATAACTCGACCATATCAGGACAATTATGCTCATTATGCTCACCAACCAACTTGTTAACTTCCAGTGTCAGCCCCTGACTTTGGATTTACTTGGGCTAGATCGACGAAGCTTATTAGGTTGATTTGCTAGTGCCGCACAATGGTGCCTCTGTGGACAAAAATCGAAAAATGTGTTGTCGACTTTTTATAATTTATAGTTATTAGAAATATTAAATCTTTTGAATTGGGAATTAAAGAGTGGCCAATAGCCTTCCTTTTTGTGAACAAAAAAGTTTACATAAAATGTTTATACATAATATACTGTTATGTTGATTGAAGCAATAGCACCTTATACATTACTCACGAATTTCGCTTCTTGCCACTAGTTAGTTAATGTCACTATTTTGATAGAAGTGGGATATTGTTGTTATATGTATGATAAATTCAAACTAAAAACGTTTCACTTTAAGACATAGAGTATATTACAACTTTTGAGTTGGGGAAAAGGTGGACATTGGCCAAAAAAAGTTTACATTGTTATGATAATGGATCTATCTTTGTTTAGTTGGTATGTGTTTTCGGACATTTTACGTCAAATAAGGCGAGATAGAAAACCGTTAGTATAAACATGACTATAGTTTCAATTAATTTTATTTCAAATTTAAACCAACTATGTGGCAACTCCAGGCAGGTTGTTAAAGAGGGATTATTAAAAACAAAAGTACCATTTGTTTATATTGGTAAAATTGAAGCAAAAAATCGCATACTAAATTTGAAGGCTATTAAATCAAAATTGACTGAGTTATAGCAAAATCGGAGAATGATATATAGGGACTATATCAAAATCTGAACCGATTTTTGTCAAAATCGATAAAACTGATCAACGACCTATGAAAACATCGCATATTAAATTTGAAGGATATTGCATTAAAATTGACCGATTTTCTGCAAAATCGGGAAAAAATATATGTATATGGGGGCCAGGGACGTACGCAGGGGGGGGGGGGGGCACAGGGGGCCCGGCCCCCCCCCCCCCGAAATGGTTTGGTAGACCAAAAATTTCTTTAGCTACTGTAACAGACCATTAGCTTTTTCTTTCTCATAAAATAATTTTATGTTTGGATATTTCAAATGAAAACATACAGTATCAAAAAAAAAAAAAAATGAACTCGGAGTTCCGTAATGATTACACTCCATCTTTGCTAGTTCATTTTTGAGGTTTATGGTATCCTGTATCAAAAAATATGACGAGTTCAATATTGTGGGAAGGGAAGTGCATGAAATGGGGTTTTCGTGGATTATATATCGAAAACCAATTATATATTTATTTCGACAAATTTGTTGTTCACATTCTTTATGGTATTGACCTAATACTGGGTACCACGGAAATAATATAAACAACTTTATGTCTAGCTTCCGTCAAATATTAAAATTTGCGTATGGTATGGTATAGCCCCCATATATCGGTACCTCCCGATTTTCGGTATTTTGAGAATTTTAGCCACAATTTGTAACCGAACTATCTGCAATTTGACATTTGAGGTTCTCTGTGGTCATGAAACATCTCCACCAAACATCGTCAACGTAGATCCATGTTTTGGTATGGCCCCCTTATAACCGTACCTCCCGATTTTCGGTATTTTGAGCATTTTAGTTACAATTTTTAACCGGACTAGCTGTAATTTGACTTTTAAGGTTCTCAGTGGTCATGAAACACCTCCACGAAGCATCGTCAACATAGGTCCATGTTTTGGTATATCCCCCCCATATAACTGTACCTCCCGATTTTCGGGGAACTTTCAGTGGTCACGAAATTTCTTCACTAAAATTCGTCAACATGGGTCCATTTTTGAGGGTCTACATGTTTTGATGAAACTACCCTCAATTTGACTCTTGAAGTTCCCTGCAGCTATAAAACTTTTCCGCCAAATAATTTAAAGATAGGTTGACTCTTTGATATAGCCCCGTAGGTGGTACCTTTCAACTAGCTGAACACATTTTTTTAGATTAGATTAGATAACACTGTGCAACAAAATGGAGGTGAAAGTCTGGGGCACGGAAAATTCCTCTTGGGGAAGAAAGGCTTTGGTGAGTATATTATAAACCCCGAAGGACAGATCCGCCGTGAGAGATATAATGCTAATTCATGATGGCTTACAGGGTCTCTTGCAAAAACTTCATCACGCCATAACGCGGAAGTTCGACTCACGGCGCATCTGTCCAAGGGCTTTAATCTCCATTATCTCTGCCCCAACATTTGTGTTCACAATGTAATTTAAGCAATAGTGGGAGGCAGTAGGATTCTATCCATTGTCGAAAAGTTGTTCCACCTAAAATTGTGAAAGGACCCTTATTATTCCATTTTAATTAAGACTATTTTATGGTGGAGGGTATAAAAACGACTTTTTACACGGTGCGCCTTAACTAATTTTAAATGGAAGGTGCTTAAACCTGGGCAATTTTTGCAGATTCTGAAACTACAATGCTCATAGATGAGAAATATCAAGAAACAAAAAAATCGCCGGAGGGATTCTCAAATAAATC
Source organism: Musca autumnalis (assembly GCF_047663935.1). Lineage (NCBI taxonomy): Eukaryota > Metazoa > Arthropoda > Insecta > Diptera > Muscidae > Musca > Musca autumnalis. The sequence goes on from NW_027411755.1 coordinate 48,125,981, forward strand.
GCGATTTAAGTTCACATTTTAAGGGGTTCTTTAGGTTTTCACGATTTTGCTTGGAAGCCGCGAGTCCTATGTAAATGAGCCTAAAGAAAATATTGTAGCTGTGAAAATTCTCCACAAGATTGACATGTATGATATTTTCGTAGGTTTTGCCATTTTTGAGATATAGAAGTTCAAATTGGGACAATTCAAATTGGGACAAGTGTCCTTATACAACAATGTTATGACTGCAATTTCCCAACTTAAACGTATATATCTCAAAAATGGTACAACCTAAGAAAAAATAAATTTTCACAGCTACAACATTTTCTTTAGTCCCATTCCGATAGAACTTGCGGTTTGCAAGCAAAATCGTGAAAACATAAAAAACACCTAAAAATGTGAATTTTGACCGCGATTTATTTAAAAATCCTTACAGCAATTTTTTCTAGTTTTGGGATTTTTCTCATCTATGAACATTGCTGTTTCAGAATTCACAAAAAGGTCCTGTCACGGTGTTCGGCTTTGAACTCCTCCGAAACGGCTGGACCGAATTTGAAGAAATTTTGTATGTGGAGTTTGTAGGCCTGAGAATAGGTTTTTAACTACTTTTTATAGTGGTCAGTGGAGTGACCAGGGTACCTCCCCCACAAAATTTTTAAAGAAATCGTGAAATGAAAGTTATTTTTGAACGTTTTGTTTAAAAAACGTTTGCAATAATAGGATTTTTACTGTCTTGATCTTGAATGGTCATCTCGGAAATGGAATATCGCGGTCAACCCAATTTTTCAAAAATGTATAATTATAGATAATATCCTTAATTTTAGTAAGCGTGACTACAAAAACGCTTTTAACCCGGGCTCCAATAGGTGGGAAAGCGCGATCAATCCCACTTTTTAGAATACAGTACAACACCGATAATGTGCATTGGTCACTAAAACGACGGGCCAACAATGCGGTTCGAAAATCTAGGGGGATCAATATTTAACTGATAAATTGTAAATAGATTACAAAAGCTTACACGGAAATCCAAAACTACGGGCCAGCAACGCGGAACCGGGTCAGCTAGTTGTTTTATAAAGGGGCGATACAGTCAGTGCATTGTCTCAATTTGAACTTCTATATCTCAAAAACGGTAAAACCTACGAAAATATCAGGAAAATCAATCTTATGGAGAATTTTCACAGCTACAAAATTTTCTTTAGGCCCATTTACATAAGACTCGCGATTTCCAAGTAAAATCGTGAAAACCTAAAGAACCCCTAAAAATGTGAACTTAAATCGCGATTTATTTGAAAATCCCTCCGGCGTTTTTTTTTTTGTTTCTTGATATTTCTCATCTATGAGCATTTCAGAATCTGCAAAAACTTCCCAGGTGTAAGCACCTTCCATTTAAATTTGGTTAAGGCACACCGTGTTTACTTATTTAATTTGATTATATATTTTTATCGTCTTCTAGAAGCTCTCAGATACATATAAATATTTAATAAAAATCCATTTTTAACCGAATTGTTCGATTGTGGAACTTGTTGTTTCCAAATATTAAAACGTTTTCGGTTTCTCAGCAGACTTTCAAAAACCAGATTAATATATTATTACAACGAACTTCCTTAAAAATACTTATCTTTTCTACTTCTGTCTATTTGGATGAAAGCCGGGTCAGACAAGCATTTAGCCCAGTCCGCCTCTATGGCTGGAGACTTGGTCCAAATTTTAGATGACGTAATATTTTCCAAACTCAGTTAAAATCACATTGGTCCACCACTTCGAGTTCCTCCCTCACAAAAGTTTGAATTGTTTCCTAAAATCGTATATATCCTATTTGGCCATTCTTTCTGACATAATGTACGGTGACCAACTAAAATGGCTGGTGGGCGCGATAACTATCGAAAGGAATGACTCTCATAATGAGATACACTTGCTTAATGGACTAATTCGGCACAATCAGAAACACTCTCCTTTTGCGCTATGAGCAATAATTCGAAACGTCCACAATCACTAAGATAGGTACCCTTAAAGTTTTGATATTTTTGCCGGTAAGTTCATACGTCCAAAAAAGGCCACACAATTTTGTAAACTCCAAGAATACAAATTTTGGGGATAAATATATTGTCTGTAAAGCCGATTATGGATCTGTCGATAGTAAAGGTATTAATCCACACAGGCGCCAAAGACGACTTGCTTGTTTTCTCAAATATTTATTCGACCATGTTTTGCCAAAGCCCAATCATGTGTTTCGTACTCTCAAAGAGTACTTACTACGAGTAGGATTGGGAGTTCTTAGACTGTATTGTCCGATTTTGGCTAAAGCAGCCTTCTTTTTTAAACATATTTTTAAGTTAGATTCTCCAATCACTTCGCATTTAAACATTTTTTTCTTGGGTAAATATTATGTAAGGTTATCCGCACAATAGCAGTAGACAATTTTCGATTGCAATTATTCGATGTCGGATGTATTCAATTTATAGAAATAACTTAAAAGATATTAAAATACCTTGACATATTAAAGTATACCAAATTCCAATTAAAAGGTTTATAAGATGTTAATATGTAATGTATGGGCGTCAAAGATTTGTCCACTTAATACTTTTTGAAAAATGGGTCTAAAAAAGGGCGATATCTCGATATGCATTAAAACATATATCTATTTTAACCACTTTCAGCATAGAGGTTCTCCAACCAAAAAAATCCAAAAATTCTTATTATAGCCAATATTCTTAGAAATTAAATTAAGATCTTCGAATACTGAAAATCTAGCGAAAACAATTGCGGATATTACAAATTCTGACATATACCAAAATGTGAGCGAACGTGGTCTGATATGGTAATTTTCAATAAAAAATATTCAAGAACTAATACATAATGTATATTACTCTGTACCAAATTCCAAAATTGTATTTAAAATTTTTTAAACTCTCTCTTCATTGCATTTATACACCTTGTCTCAATAATTGTTAAAAAATCGACTAAAAGCCTTTAAAATAGCTTTATGTATCCCTACCCAACATTTTAAAATTTCATGATTTTTGGTCATGGTGGGCCCTCCCCGAAATGAAATCCTGCGTACGTCCCTGATGGGGGCTATATCCAAATCTGAAACGATTTTTGTCAAAACCGGTAAAACTGATTAGGGGCCTAAGAAAATATCAGATATTTAATTTGGAGGCTATTCTCCTAAAATTGACCGAGTAATAGCAATATCGGGGAAAGATATATATGGGGGCTATATTCAAATCTGAACCTATGTAGACCAAAGTTGGTATTTTTCATGTCTATGCCTTCATAAGTACTTGTACAAAAAATCATCATCCTAGGTCAACCCCTTCTATTTTTGTCCACGTTTACAAGGAAGCGGCACCACTGTGTGCCGTCGTCTCTGCCGGGATATTTGGTCTGAGGCTGCTGCACTGACGATGTAATGGGTAATCCTGTCTGGAACTCTCTGAATCTATGCCAAATAGCTTTCCCATGATTGGTGAAGGTGCTGCGTTCAGAGATTATGAAATCGGGCGGTCTGTTGATGGAGACAATTATGGGGAGATTATGAGAAACGACGAGTCGCCAGCTGACTTCACTTGTCAGACCAGGTGCCACGATGGTTAAGTCTGGCGAACTGTATCACTCTCCGTTAACTCTTGTAGGGGAGACCGCTTGACCGTGGAAAACTTAGACATACCAATTTGCTTATAATAATAATTGTTCCACAAACATCCCAGATGGGACTAGGGAGACTTCTCTCATATCAATGAGTGCACGCCGATTCATATTGGCTCAATGATATGGGACCTACATTTTATTGCCGAGTCCGAACGGCGTGTCTTACGACACCACTTGTAGAGAAGTTTTAGAGAAGTAATGCTGGCGACATTTCCTGAGTATTTAAGCCATGTAAAACTTCTCTACCAATTTGCTTAGTCAGCACAATATCCCTCTGGTCGTAACCAAGCACCGAAAGCCGTAACTCATGACGTGGATTAAAATGCCTAAATAACAGTCGATTATGATCTTCCAAATGCATTATAATGTTAGGCTTATAACCTGGGGTACATCTATTTACATATGAGAAGGCTTAATTAATTGATTTCTCTATTATCTCGGATTGATTCTCCGTACATCAATTTTTCTGGTTGTCCAGTTGTCCAGAACCTTAGTCCACCCACTCAGTAATTTCTTTGTTTATTTATAGGAAGTCTATAAAATGTTTGTTTATGTTTAGAAAGATATCCATATGAGCATAAGACGAACAACGAACCCATCCACCAGGTAGCTTGCTAGCATCCTCAAATTCTTTCATCGTTCGAATTACGCTCAAATTTCAACCAACTTTATCTGACCTGATGGCTTTAGTAAAGGTATCAGGTTGGTAGAGGCCTTGTCTGTCCAATCAATTTAATGTGCAAAGGACTGTCTTAATGTTAACATTCTGATTCATCAAAAAGTACTCCTCATGCTGCTTTGAAAATGAAACTAGTTTTTCATTTTCTGCATGTTCAATTTCAAGCGATTTGGATGAATTTTGAGCTTCGGTGGTGTGGAGCGTCAATACTGGAATACTGGAGATAAATTGTTTCTTGGTGGTCTGAAAATATATACAAACATCAGCAAAACACAGGGGTCGGAGTTAAAAAAAAAAACAAGTAAGAAAAGTCTATAGTCGGACGGAGCCGACCATGGGATACCCTATACCACTATCCCTGGACGATCGCTCTCAACGGAACTTAATTTCAATGATTGTGAAAATAAATTATCAAATATCAGTAGTGGATTTCTGTAACTCATTTCTCGAGCTACCGACAAAAATCGGTAAAATTAAAATGCTTATATTTTCGGTAGTTAACGAAATTTTTTGGTAAGTTTACCAACCAAAATAAAACAGTGCTGTCAACTTTTTTTTGATACCTTTCATTCATAATTTTGCGTTTTAATGTTACCGATTTTTGTCGGTAACTCAAAAAATGAGTTACAGAATTCCACTACTACATCTCTGTATAATACTTATGACCAAAACAAAAAAGTTATCTAGCATGACAAAGACATTTTTGTAGCAGGAAAGGAAAATTTAGTTCACACAAACTAAAATGTAATGAAACCCACTTATGTAGTACTACTACTTCCGTTGTTTAACCGCTACGTTATTGAAATTTTTACCAATTTCACAAAAAAGTTTCAGTCCGTTTAACCCGCTTAGTATCATCTGATCTTCACGTTGGTTTGTACGCTTCTTCTTCATCATAAACTCAAACTTTGTTTAAAATTTTGCGGGTTATTATTTTGACCTACAGAGCCGCTACAAAATTGGTTAAAATTTTGTTTTTTTTTTATCAAAACAAACTTATAATACCCTTTTCCACATTGTGGTATAGGGTATAATTATAAAAAAACAAGTGAGCAAAGGCTATAGTCGGGACGGGGCCGACCATGTGATACCCTACACCACTACCCCTGTGCTTAAGCTTTTCACTGGTAAACATTTCTTTTAGGGAATATAATCCAACTACCACCAAAAATAATAAGCAACCAAAATTTCGTGACCATCCGATCAAAATTACGACCTGTAGCGTGATTGCAACAAATGGAAGAATTGGATGCATTACCGACTATTGTGGTATCTCCCTTGTTTGACCACCTTCGCCAACCTGCTTTACACCAATGTAAAGGTAATATTTTCTTCTTCCATTGACAGTCTTTGCCGTTGAAATACCCCTACTAGAAGCCGATATATTCACAAAGAATAAAACTTTGAATTTGTCTCGAAATGAGTTTTTCCCCATTCCTACCCCTAAATATTATCCGACTATCACCAAAATCAATACGCTTCTTCCTCTGTGGAGCCCATCTACCTCCGAAATTTCGTCTCTTTCCGGTCAAAATTCCAACTTGTAGCGTGATTACAAAAAATGGAAAAATTGTGTATATTACTGAATTTTGCAATATCTCGGTTTGCTCACTTACGCCAACATACTTTGCATCAATATAAACGAGATCTTTTCTTCTTCCATTGACGGATATTCCTTTTGGAATACTCCAACCAGAAGCGGAGATATTCGCATAAGCAAAAAAAAACGTTGACTTTTCTTCACATAAGCTTTTCGTTTATTCTGACTCCTGAATATTATCCGACCATCACCAAACTAAATAGGCTTCTTCCTCTGTGGGACCCTCAAAAATTCGTGACGATCCGATCAACATTGCGACCTGTAGCGTGATTACAAACAAATCGGAAAATGGGATGCATTATTGACTATTGTCATATCTCTGCTCTTTGACCACCTACTACAACCTAATTTACATCGTTTTAAAGGTGATATTTTATACTTTCCTTGCCAGGTTTTGCTTTTGATATACCTCTTAAAGAAATAGAGATATTGGCTTTGAAATAAAACGTTGACCTTTCTCCAAATAAGTGTTTGCCCTTTCCGGCCCCTGAATATTATCCGACCATCATCAAAATCAATAGGCTCCTTCTCTTTGGGACCCCGATTAACCCCCAAAATTTCGTGACGATCCGATCAAAATTGCGACCTGTAGCGTGATTACAAAAAAATCGGAAAATGGGATGCATTATCGACTATTGCCATATCTCTGCTATTTGACCACCTACGACAACCTACTTTATATCGTTGTAAAGGTGATATTTTCTTCTTTCCTTGCCAGGTTTTGCTTTTGATATACCTCTTTGAAATAAAATGTTGACTTTTCTCCAAATAAGTGATTGTCCATTCCGACCCATAAATATTATCCGACCATCACCAAAATCAGTAGGCTTCTTCATCTGTGAGACCCCCATTAACCCTCAAATTTTCGTGACGATCCGATCAAAATTGCGACCTGTAGTGTGATTTCCAAAAAAAATAGAAAAATGGGCTGTATTACCGACTATTGCGATATCTCCGTTATTTGTTTACCCACGCCGACCTAGTTTGCATCATTGCAAAGACGAGATCTTCTACTTTCATAGCCAGGCTTTGCTTTTGGAAAGTTTCCAACCAAAGCTGTGATATTCGTCAATATAATTAAAATCGCAAACATGAAAATTGGGGTTTTATTTGCTACTATTGTGATATCTTCGTTGTTTGATCACCTACGAGCACATATTTTACATCATTAGAAAGGTGATATTTTCTTCTTTCATTGTCAGGTTTTGCTTTTGGTATACCCCATATAGGAGCTGAGATATTCGCTTTGGAAAAAAACGTTGTCTTTTTATCCACCTAAGTTTTTTGCCCTTTCCGACCCCTAAATATTATCCGACTATCACCAAAATCAATAGGCTTCTTCTCCTCCGGGACCCCCATCAACATCCAAAATTTCGTGACGATCCGATAAAATTGCGACCTGTAGCGTGATTACAAGGTTTAGATGGACAGACGGACGGACTGACGGACGGACACACATAGCCAGATCGACTCAGCTCGTCGCGACATTCATTTCGGTATATATAAGTATGGGCCTACGACCATTATTTCGATGCGTTACAAACTTTTTGGCCAAATCCAATTTATAATACCCTCTCCACATAGTGGTGTAGGGTATAACAAGTAAGAAATGCGTTAAGTTCAGGCTGGGCCGAAAGTACTTAACTCTTCTTTTTATTACAGGAGTAGTACATACATATATCACCTGGATATTCTAAACCTGGATATTCTGGATTTGGATAGTTAACAACATCGGGAGCACCGTTCTATGGAGGCTGTATAAAACGTTGACCTGTACCGATAAATTTCTGGAGGAAAGTTTCGTAACTCCAGCGGGGACTAAATAGCAAATTTAAGTTATTCCAGTTGAATAATGTCGCTAAAACTTTCAAAATACCGAAAATTGGGAGGGAACTTTCTATGGGGGCCATATAAAAACATAGAACAATACCGTAACATTTCACTTTCTTCCTTTTATTGAAGGAGTAGTACATATATCTCAACTGATACTCCCTTCAGAAGAGCTTATATAGGGCGACATTTTTCTTTTCTTTCCAAAACAAGGACCAATATTTACAATTTTCCGAACTGAGCGAAATACATAAAATTGGCCAATACCGACTAGACCTAAACCTGGATATTCTGGATTTGGATAGTTACAACATTTCTGCAGGAAAGTTTCGTAACTCCAGAGAAGACTAATAATGTGACTAAAACTTTCAAAATGCCGAAATTGGGAGGGACCTTTCTATGGGGGCTATATAAAAACATGGAACAATACCGGAACATTTCAGGTGGAAAGTTTTATACCACCAACGGAGACTAAATATTAACTTTCATCAGTTTCGATGGGATATTGAGGACACAACCTTTGAAGAAAAGGGCTTATACTGATAATTCTCTTCAGAAAGTTTTTATACACCCACGGCAGCTTAAATACCAAATTTCAGTCATATCGGTCGTATTATGAGGCCACAACTTTCAAAATACCGAAAATCGGGAGTTACCGTTATTTAGGAGCTATATGAAGACGTGGACCTATACCGAAAAATTTCAGGTGGAAAGTTGTATACCTTTAACGAAGAATAACTACCAAATTTCAGTCATTTCGGTGGGATATTGAGATCACAACATTCAAAATACCCAAAATTTGGAGATTCGTCCTATGGGGGCTATATGAGGGCGTGGACCTATACCGACAAATTTCAGGTGGAAAGTTGTATACCCTTAACGAAGACTAACAACCAAATGTCAGTCATTTCAGTGGGATATTGAGATCACAACCTTTAAAATACCGAAAATAGGGTGATACCGTTCTATGGGGTCTATATGAAGACATGGACCTATACCGACACATTTCATATGCGTTTAATAGCCAAAATGAAGACCAGCCATTTTTGGTGGATTATTGAGACCACAATCTTCAAAATACCGAAAATAGGGAAGTAAGTTCTATGGGTGTTATACTGAGGCGTGGACCTGTACCTACAAATTTCTGTGGGAAAGTTTTATACCCCCAACGAAGACTAAATAACAAATTTCAGCCATTTCGTTGTGATAAGGCTAAAACCTTTAAAATACTGAAAATCGGGAGATATCGTCCAATGGGGGCTATATAAAAACGTGGACCACTATAAAAATTTTATGGTAGAAATGTTTCGTAGTTTCTGCAAATACAAAATACAAAGATACAACCGATTCTATGGCAAATGGGACTAATACATTTAAAATATCTTAAAGTGACCCGTACCATATATGGGGGCTATATCAAAATGTGGGCCTATATAAACAAGCTTTGGTAGAAATGTTTTTTAGCCTCTGCAGACACAAAATACCAAACTACAACCAATTCGGTGGTAAAATGGGACAAATATTAAATATCACTTTGTATGGAATCGTGGACCTATATATATATAGATTTATATAACAGATTTTACCAAAATTTCATCCACCTACTTTAATCCGTTCGGGCGCTAGAGTGATTTCCACAGACGGACGGACATGGCTATATCGATGTAGAATTCCACACTGATCAAGAATATATAGTTTGTGGGGTCTAGAATGATTATTTCGAGTAGTTACAAACGGAATGACAAACTTAATATACCCCCATCTTATGGTGGAGGGTATAAAAACAAGTGAAAATCGTTGAGTTTGAAAATCGTTGGACCAGAGGTATCTGAATGGTGTGGCTGCCGTGCGATGTCGCATTCCTAAACTTAAGATTGTAGTAGATTCATCACAAATTGATAAATAAATAAATAAATTATGAACTGCTATAATACAATTTCAATACAAACATATATTTCAAAACTATTATACTCTAATCCCTCTAAAAATGATCTAACCAAAGTAACATGTTCAGTGGTTGCGTTTCAAAAATCTACATTTTCAGTCTCATCTTTGTTTTTGTGGAAACCATCAACGTCAACAAAAATTCACAATCCACAACTCCAACCAGTCATGCCCCCAAGTAACAGTCACAAAACTGCAAACAAACTCCCCAACACAAAGCAAGTCAAGTGCATGGTTATGGAAATGATATGAGAGAATACAGGGATAAACAACACAAAGTCAAGGAAACAACAGGACACAAAGTGAAAGAAAGTTCAACAGCAACGACGAGAGAAAAAAAGGAGAAAGACAACACAAAACAGCTATACATGAAACATGACAACAAATTGCGAATGTATGGCGGCGGCGGCGGATGTAACATGGAATGAGATGCTTGACCGCATCCAGAAGCCAATGCCAGTAACACCAATGCTACCAGCGTCAGCAACAGCACCACTGCCAGCCATCCTTACAGTCAAACAAAGGAAAACAAAGCGTCAACTACAGGTCGCATAGGATAACTTTGATTAATCTTGTGTCCATACTTTTGTCGGAATCATCAGCGAATAGAAGAGGCCAGCTAGGGCATCAGTATCGGCCATCGTCAACCAAACAACAAAACAAACTAACCAGTTCTCAACCATTAACCACCACGGACAGAGTGTCTCTAACAATGGTGACAATAATGACCATGCTTCTCCTACAGATGGTGGTTGTGTGCGGTGACAATGACAATGATGTTGTGGCCCCGCTGTTGCGGAATATAAAGAATGAATAAACGAATGAATGACTGAATTCATGCATACGGTATGTTGGTATTAGTAGTTGATGATCTTCGGATGTTAATGTACACTTGTTCGACTCTATGTTGAGTTGAGTTGAGCGTGGGTGGACAATTGCGTATTTGCCAATGGGAATTCATTTCATTTCTTGGTTTGTGTGGATAACAAAGACAAAGCAGGAAAAAACAATCGATGGACATTCTTTAAATACCCCAAGGTGTTATCATGGATTTCAAACTCGACCAGTCTATATTCAATTTGTTTGAATGTAAAGTTGTACAAAGAATGATACATGAAGGTCTTGATGGAAAAGAAAACTTACATATATAGAAGATATACCAAAAAATCATAAAAAAGCTCAACTCAGAAAAAATTATTGCAGTTTCTACAATTTTCATAAAAGTGAGAAAAAAGTAAAGGGTTAAGTTCGGTTGGGCCGAAATATTCTGAACTGAAATAAAATAATTAGTTTTATTTTTGTTATGAAAGTACCAATGTCCACAATTTGTGTGGGGAATGTTTTCTGACTGACCACTGGGAATCTTAATTTCCAATTACAGAAAATTTGGGACAAAATTTAGATAAAAACTTCAAAATATCTGAAATTAGGTGGTACTGTTATATTTTTAATAGAGAAGTTTTTTTTGCCACATGGAAAAACATATCCCAAATTACAGCTAAATACCTCGAATGGGGCTGAGCAGTTATATGGGGGATATTCGAAAACATGGACCTATAACCACAATTTTTAGTAGATATTTTGTTTAACCACTAGGAACCTTAAATGCCTAACTAAGTCGGTCTCAAAATGTTACTACAAGCGTCAAAATATCTGATATCGGGAGGAACCGTTATATGGGGGCTAAACCAGAAGATGGTCCTAATTTGAAAAATTTTGTTGTAGAAATTTTGTGATCACTGAGAACCTCACTAAGGTGGAGGGTACAGAAATATTGCTCTGAGGGCTGAATAGATCTGGGAATGAAATTATAAGTCGCCTTTGTCCACAGAGATATACCCTCAGCCTCTTGGATTTGAGACTTTCATTTGGACAGATCGAATTGTGGACGTTCCGAATAAATGATTAAATTAAAAACATTCCTCCAACATTCCTTAAACTGCTTACTTACTTAGTTAGCTGGCCGATCTAAGAAAAGATCTCCAACTCTCTCTGTTTGCTGCTTCGCTTTCTTGAAGTACTTACTATCTCAAAATTACAGGAACCAACGCCAGCAGTTGGTCCGATCCGGCGACACCATCAACTTGGTCTTCTCGTTGTTTACCGTCAGACCCACATTACTTCCTTTACAGATCGACCCATGATGTCAATGTCATCGGCATAAGCAAGTAACATATGGCTGTTTGTATATATTGTGCCACTTCTTTTGACCTTTGCATCTCGTATAACCTTTTCCAGCAGAATGTTGAATAAGTCACACGAGTGGCCGTCTCCTTGTCTGAAACCTCTTTTGGTACTAAACTCTTCGGAGAGGTTCCTTCCTATTTTAGTTGAGGACCGAGTATCAGTTAATGTCATTCTACAAAGCCGAATGAGCTTTGCAGGGATATCAAATTCAGACATGGCTTGGCTGCTTTGTAATCAACAAAATGGTGGTAGCTGTCGATCTGCATCTCTTGGGTCTTCTCCAGGATTCGCCGCAGGGTAAATTTGTGGTCAATGGTCGATTTACCAGGTCTAAAGCCGCATTGGTATGGACCATAGGCTTTAGTCGTTCGTATAATATCCCTGACACTATCTTCTAGGTGTGTGTGACGTAGGGGATGAAAGATACGAAGGAACGGTCCTGACCGGCTTTAACATGGCAAAGGCCAGGTTTCATCTTGGTCCCTCTTTCATCTCAAGTGGGCACTGATCTCCCCGTGGTGTCACCTGGAGAGCTGCCTTTAACACTCTTTAAAGGTAGCGAGCTAACATGTGCCGCGCGTTCACCCACAAGAACATTAAAAACTTGGGTTTGGTGTCGGTTTAGTAACCCTCCCCTAGAAAAAGCAGTCTTCTTCTTCATCTTCTTCTGTTATCCTTCACTCCCTGTGGAGCATAAGGCCTCAAGAAAAGCAGTCTACTGTGAAAAAACGAATGAAAACAAAACCAAGCCCTTAAACTGCACATAAACGAAAATTTCGAGCTAACAAGACCACAAGGAGAGCCTTCGGTGCAAAGTTTCGACCAAATCAGATACTTAATTCGTATGTTATCATGCTCGTCAGTGATTTTAATAGGTGCCTTATGCATTTTCTTAGTTTTTGTCATTATCCCTGAAGTATGGAATTGCCTCTTAAACAAATTCTATCACCGTGTATAACCTGCGCAATGCATGTCCATAAACGGCACTTATGACCGACTTTTTCAAATTTTGTCAGGGAGGTACCTGAAGGTTTGGAACGGACAGAATCTGGAGACCGACAAAAATCGGTAAAATTTAAAGAGCAAAACTATGCATGAGAAGTACCAATGAAGTGTTTACAACACTGTTACTATCGGAAATACTTAGCGACAACTTTATTTTGTTGTCTATCTAACCTACAAATTCATTTAAGATTTTTATAACATCCATCGAAGCCTCAGGTTAAGTTCACTCGGAGACCAATGGTGTGTTTTTGTATTTATTCTGTAAGTAGAATAGAAAAGGTGAAGTGGAGGAATATGTTCAAAATTTGGATGAATCCTAGGCGCCCCCCTAACTGCAAGATAAGACTGAAAAGAAAAGCTCGTCATCAGATTCCAATTAATTTCAAACCTGTAGCAGCTCAGAATTTTTTTCCAATTTCATTTGAGGCCGCCTGAGAAAAGAACATTATCGTCAGGGTCCATGCTTGATAAGGCGACCTGAAAGAACATCCAACGGTCAAAGGCTTAAAACCATTTGAACACTATAACTGTTCAGATTGCGATGATAAGATCCAATTTCATATTGATTTATAAAAAGTAGGTTTTTTGGCGCATCCGTGAGATCCCAATAGGGGCCTGCACCAAACGACCAAGCTAGATCTTCAAAAGCTAGGGGCATCTGACAAGCCCGGTACCAGAATATCAGGCTTTGTAGTATAAACAAGTGAGCAAAGGCTATAGTCGGGATGGGGCCGACCATGTTTATAAGCTTTTCACTGGTCAACATTTCTTTTAGGGAATATACTCGGACTACCACCAAACATAATATGCCTCTTTCTCTCTGGGCACCCCATAAGCAACCAAAATTTCGTGACCATCCGATCAAAATTGTGACCTGTAGCGTGATTGCAAAAAATGGAAGAATTGGATGCATTACCGACTATTGTGGTATCTCCCTTGTTTGACCACCTTCGCCAACCTACTTTACACCAATGTACAGGTAATATTTTCTTCTTCCATTGAAAGGCTTTGCCGTTGGAATACCCCTTCTAGCAGCCGATATATTCACAAAGAATAAAATTTTGAATTTGTCTCCACATGAGTTTTTCCCCATTCCGAACCCTAAATATTACCCGACTATCACCAAAATCAATAGGCTTCTTCCTCTGTGGGGCCCCCATCTACACCCAAAATTTAATGACTATCCGTTCAAAATTTCAACCTGTAGCGTGATTACAAAAAATGGAAAAATTGGATACATTACTGACTTTTGCGATATCTCGGTTGTTTGCCAACTTAGGCCAACATACTTTGCATCAATATAAAGGAGACCTTTTCTTCTTCCATTGACGGGCTTTCCTTTTGGAATACTCCTACCAGGAGCGGAGATATTCGCATAAGAAAAAACGTTGAGTTTTCTCCACATACGCTTTTTGCTTATTCCGACTCCTGAATATTATCCGACTATCACCAAACTTAATAGGCTTCTTCCTATGAGGCACCCGCATTAACTCCCAAAAATTCATGACGATCCGATCAAAATTGCGACCTGTAGCGTGATTACAAGAAAATCGGAAAATGGGATTGCGATATCTGTGTTGTTTGACCACCTACGACAACCTACTTTACATCGTTTTAAAGGTGATATTTTCTACTTTCCTTGCCAGCTTTTGCTTTTGATATACTTCTTAAAGGGACATAGATATTGGCTTTGAAACAGAGATATTGGCTTTGAAATAAAACGTTGACATTCCTCCAAATAAGTTTTTGCCCATTCCGACCACTGAATATTATCCGACCACCATCAGCTTGTAGTAGTTGTTGCAACAGAATATGATATGTTTGTAAAATAAATTTTTTTGCTAGTCCTACTCTGGATTTATATCCAGTTCTAGGAATATGGCTGTTTCGATGGGTGGTAACCACAAAGCTATTGGACATAGTTGAGCATGTTTTGTAGGGCAGTTGAAAAGGTACCGTGTGTCGTGCGTGCCTGTGTCACATGCTGGAGAGATTTTTTGCGCGTTGTCATTAATCACAGCCCTATTGGAATTTAGACGGCTGCACCATCCTGAGCGTAGTTGAGCCAAAACTACTCTGGTTTGTCGTGGCAGCTGACGCTTCTTAGCTGCATTTTATGTGGATGTTCTCCGAGGACCGCATTCACGCAATAGTTCTTTGTGCCATCTTCGACTGCATATGTGTGAATGATATTCAAATCTGCTTGATAGGCTTGATTATCTAGGTGCTCTCTTTTGTAACGTTGCAACGCGTTGACCCTTTCTTTCTAGATCATGAAGATCCCTATGGACAGGCGGAATGAGTGTTCTGTCCACCATATGGTAATTAGGATGGTTCTCATGGTAACGCACGAGCAAGTACTGCAACGAGAGCATGCCATTGTGTTGCATTGTGGCTTCAATAGCGGGACAACATTTTCCAGACTTCGGGAACGATGAGATACTCGACTCCCGGCTCATCCATCTGTTTCAGCATTTCCATGCAGATTCTATCAGGGCGCAAAGCTTTGGATGATTTAGAGTTGCTGATGGCATTCCAAACATCATTCATTGTATATCGTGTAGGTTCCTCCTCTACAGAAAGAGATTTTATGCGACGTAGTACTCTTCTCTTCACCCTGTCCCTCCCGGTTTGTTTGACAAACTGTCGATAAAAAAAAAACAATTTAGGCACCTCCACGGATCAGTCATCGTAAAGTCACCAAACGTGGCTGAGGTCCTTCTTTCCAGGGTTCAAGAGTGACTTATCCTTTGCCCACAATTCACTTATTCCAGTCCAGTGTTGCAACTTTTTAGATGATTAAGCCACTTGTTTCGCTCATGTTGAACGACAAACCTGTTAACTTTCTGCTGACCCAAGAGAAACGAAGGGTTGCCAGGTGACGTTATTTGCCATATTAAGTGTCAAGATGGTTATGCGAACTGGTAAAGGCGTTCTCATTGACCTTGCAAAACGTAGACCTCTAAATCTGCCGTATGCCAAAATGATGAGCATTAAAGTCCCCCAAGACCAGTCGATTCAGACCTTGCAAATGCTGGCTAATGTTGGGCTTATAACTTGGAGCACAACTATTTATCGGAGGGATGTATACCTTAAGCAACTCTACCTCTGCAATTCCGCTAGGCCAATTAGCTTTTCCATAATTAATGCAAGTGGGCGTTAAGGTGGCGAAGAAATCGGCGGTATACTGACGGTTTGCCAGGTGACGTCATTTGTCTGGTATGGACGTCCTCATTGACCGTGCGAAACGTAGAGCTATCAACGTGATCAGCCAGCACTATATCCATCTGGTAATTTCCAAGGACAGAATATCAAAACTCATGATGAGCATTAAAGTCCCCAAGACCAGTCGTTTATGACCTTCCAAAAGTTAGCTAATGTTTGGCCTATACCTGGAGTACAGCTATTTATCGGCGGGATGTATACCTTAAGCAACTCTACCTCGTCAGTTTCATACCTGTATCATACTCCCATACATTCCATCTACGGGCCATTAGAGCCAAGCTTAAGCGAGAATGAACAGAATAATCCCCCATCTCCACTTCTGGTCCTATCCTGCGTCTATACGTTATAAGCTGCAAATGTTGTTGATTTTGGTTTGCTGAACCGCCGCGACGGTAATAGTCGCGTATTCTTATGACGACGGCGATCACTGGGGGTTGCCCCTTACATTGACGAGCCTAGAGAAAACCCTGAGATGCACCTACTCCCGGAATCTTTTTCATTTCACCGAGCACATCCATATTAGTCGTGGTTTTCCTCAGTCCCGTCATATACAATAACAATAAATAAAAATTAATTCTTTAAGCTTGTGGTAGTCGGGTTAGTCGGCGACGAAGTCGTGTTGATGATAAGTGTGTTGTTGATGTCACTCGACCATAGCAATCCTGTTCCGAACAATCCTAATATGACTCCCAAACCTTTTGTTATTCGTCATTAGTTTTCTGACAAATTCACTTATGAATATCATAATAGAGAAACTGTATCCTTCCCACAAACTTTCCATTGCAAGCATACCCAGTGTCTCCTTAAAATTTACTCTGTGCCGGAGTGTACATAGGAGTGTTTTCGCCTGAATCCCTTTTGTTGCACTCATAAACTCATGTTGCTTTGTGAGATTTTTACAATCAGGTTCAACTTACGGCGTTGGCTACACACAAAATATTTCACTTCTCACAGTATGTGCATGTATGTATGACCAAGCAGCAAGTTGGCCTCTGGAGACAAGTTATTTTTCTGTTGTTTCCCAACTTGGTTTTCCTTTGATTGTTGCAGTCATCCTTCGTCTTCCTCATCATCGTCGTCGACATTCAGTCCCTGATCTTTGTTGATTGTTTGCATACAAACATGTTTGTTATAACAGTGATAGATACTTTTTGTTCTGTGTGGGTGTGTGTGTATGATAGTGAGTGTCTAAATAAAGGAGGAAATGGTGTTCTTTGTCATGCATTCATGTATGTGGGTGTTTCGTTTGTTTTCGCCGACGAGTGTAAGGTTACATGACCATCTCACTCATCCTGTATGCGCTAACACATGCATACTAGTGTGAATGAAGTGACATCAACAACAGCCTTGGCATGTTGGGTAAAAATGTTAGAGATACAAATTAATGTAAGCCAGGTTGGGAAACAAACAGTTAATATCAAATGCTCCCACGAATGAAGAACACTTACATACTTAAGTGACACGATACAGAACATTCGAACTACGAATTGGTGTTCAAACTTTCCGACCCATTACACGGTCTTTCATATTTTGAATACCATGTTTTTGATATCTGGTGAATATTGGACGTTTCATTGGAGTCCGGCCCTACCCGATTTTATTTGCTTTTCTGTTAAGGGTGGTCATAGCAGACGCGGAATGTCCTAGTGCGGTGGACTACAAATTGAGGGACACAGGTTCGAATCCCGGCAGGGGAGAAGAATGAAGAGTTTTGGTTAATTTCATGATTTTTATAGATATCGTCCGATAACAGACATTCTTGAGCCAATCAAATATACGTTATCCGTCAAATTTTAACCGATCGGCTAGAAAAGGAGATTTTGGTATGCCGACGTCGAGTGGGTTTGTGAAACGTGGAACCGAATATAAGTCTAAACAGATTTGGTGTAGTTTATGTTTAGTCGAGGTGAATTGTAAAACGTGCCTTGACTTTAAGAGAAGACGTCAGCCCACATTCGATCGGCCTTAAAACGAGACATTAGCCTATCTTCGGCCGCTGCTGGTCAAGAGCTACCATCAAGAGTTTTGCTGATGCTGACTCCAACTTACAGGTCTTTAACGTTTAACGGGTCGACACTGGACACCCCACCATAATATGGTGGATATAAATATATTTGTCATTCGGTTTGTAACACAACGAAATAGATAAGGAGACCATATAAAGTATATATTCTCCTGATAAGCATAAAATTCTAACTCCGTCCGCCTGTTGAAATCAAGATATAGATGGCAATATTTAAGTTAGAGCTTTATAATTTGGTACAGAAGTTTCTATCACTCCTAGGATATTTCGTATTGAAAATGAGCTACATCGGTCCACGGTTTGATATATGAAGTTGCCATATAACGGTACCTCCCGATTTTCCGTATTCTTAAGGTTGTGGCCTCAATATCCAACCGAAATGGCTGAAATTTGTGATTTAGTCTTCGTTGAGGGTACAAAACTTTCCAACTGAAATTTGTCGGAATAGGTCCTGGTCTTTATATAGCCCCCGTAGAACTGTACCTTCCGATTTTCTGTATTTTGAAGGTTGTGGCCTGAATATCCCACCGAAGTAGATGAAATTCGGTATTAAGTCTTCGTTGGGGGATACAATTTTCTGCCTGAAATTTTTTGGTATAAGTAGAATATTTATCTAGCCCTCATAGAACGGTACCTCCGAATTTTCGGCATTATATATCCAACAGAAATGGCTGAAATTTGGCATTTAGTCTTCATGCGCTACACAAAACTTTTTCGCCTGAAATTTGTCTTCATATAGCCTCCATAGAACGGCACCTCCCGATTTTCGGAATTTTAAAGTTTGAGTCCTTAATATCCAAACGAAATTGCTGAAAATTGGTATTTTATGTTAGCTAAGGATGCAAATCTTTCCGCATAAAATTTGTCGGTATACGTCCACGTCTTCATATAGCCACTATATAACGGTACCTCCCGATTTTCGGAATTTTGAAGGTTGTGTCCTCAATATTCTACCGAAATGAATGAAGTTTGGTATTTAGTCTTCGTTGGTGGTACAAAACTTTCCGCCTGAAATTTATTGGTATGTGTCCACGTCTTCATATAACCCCCATAGAACGGCACCTCCCGATTTTCAGAATTTAAAATTTTCTGTTCTTAATATCCCACCAAAATGACTGAAAGTTGTTATTTAGTCTTCGCTGGTGGTACAAAACTTTCCGCCTGAAATTTGTTGGTATGGGTCCACGTCTTCATATAACCCCCATAGAACGGCACCTCCCGCTTTTCAGAATTTTAAATTTTCTGTCCTAATATCCCACCGAAATGGCTGAAATTTGGTACTTATTGTAAGCTGGAGGTGCAAATCTTTCCACCTAAAATTTGTCGGTATAGGTCTACGAGTAGGTCTGCATATAGCCCCCATAAAACGGTACCTCCTGATTTTCGGAATTTTGAAGGTTGTGTCCTCAATATTCCACCGAAATGACTGAAATTTGGTATTCAGTCTTCGTTGGGATTACAAAACTTTCCGCCAGAGATTTGTGGATAAAGGTCCACGTCAATAGAACGTTACTCATGAGTCACCAAACTTTACTCCAGAAATTCCTCTGTAGAGGTCAAGGTTTTATTGCCGCCCCCATAGAACAGAATTCCCGATTTTCTGTATTTTGAAAGTTTTAGATATATTGTTAAACCGAAAAAACTAAGTTTCCTTTTAGCCTTAAAATATTATAAGAGGTACAAAATATCCCTTGCAAATAATTGGACATTATACGTCCACGTTTTGGTGTATCCCTCATATAAGGGTATTTAAGATTTTAGTAACATTTTTCTAGCGAATTGGTTGTTAATTTCAATTTTGTGTTCCCAGAATATAGAAAATGTATTTATAAAAACAAGTAAGAACGGGGTTAAGTTCGGCCAGCCCGAACTTGTTATACCCTCCACCACGAGTTTTATTGAAGTAAAATGGAACAATTAATTTCGCTTCATTTATGAAAAAGACTAAATACCAAATTCAGAAAATTCGGTAAAACAATGTGGCTAACCTTCAAAATACCGAAATGTGGGCTATATCAAAACGTCGATCTATACCTACAAATTTCTGGCGGAAAGTTTTTAGACTCAAAAAAAAACTAAATACGAAATTTCCGACATTTCTTTAAAACCTTCAAAATACCGAAAATCCAAAGTTACGCTTCTATGGGGTATATAAGAACCCGCGAACCTATACTGATAATTCTCTTCTGGAATATTTTATAACCCCATGGAAGACTAAATAACAAATTTCAGTTTTTCGGTGTGATATTGACGTTACAGACTTCAGAATTATGAAAATTTGGAGGTACCGTTCTATAGGGGCTTCATCGAAACGTGGACCTATACCGACGAATTTCAGTCAGAAAGGTTTTTACCTCCAACAAAGATTAAATACCAAATTGCAGCCATTTCGGTAGGTTGCTGTGGCCACAACCTTCAAATCAGGAGGTACTTTGTATACCCATAACGAAGACCAAATAAAAAATTTCAGCCATTTCGGAGTGATAATGAGGCTAAAACCTTCAAAATACCGAAAATCGGGTCGTAAATTTCAATGGGGACTATATGAAGGCGTGGACCTATACCGACAAATTTCATATGGAACGTTTAGTACCCCAAATGAAGACCAAATACCAAATTTCAGACATTTAGGTGAAATATTGAGACCTTCAAAATACCGGAAATAGTGAGGTACCGTTCTATGGGGGTTATACTAAAATGTGGATCTATGCGAAAAATTTCATGTGGAACGTTTAATACCCCAAATGAAATCCAAATAACAAATTTCAGCTATTTCGGTGGAATATTGAGGTCACAACTTCAAAATGCGGGAAATAGGGAGGTACCGTTCTGTGGGGGCTATGCTAAGGCGTGTACCTGTACCGACAAATTTGTATATCCCCAACGAAGACTAAATATAAAATTTTAGCCATTTCTGAGGAATATTGGGTTGACAACCTTCAAAACACCGAAAATCTGGAGGTACTTTCTATGGACGATATATGAAGGCGTGGACAAATGTTTGAGCCGAAAACTTTTAAAATACCGAAAATCGGGAGGTACCGTTCTATGGGGGCGTGGATCCATAACGAAAAATTTTTTGGGGAAAGTTTTATACCCCAAATGAAGAATAAGTACCAAATTTCAGCCATTTCTGTGTGATAATGATGCTAAAACCTTCAAAATAGCGAAAATCGGGTGGTACCGTTCTATGTGTGCTATATCAAAACGTGGACCGGTAAAGCCAATTTGCAATATCAAACATCCTACGAGTAATAGAAAATTCTGTACCAAATTACAAAGCTCTATCATAAAAATTGCGAGCTGTATCTTGATTTCAATAGACGGACGGACAGACGGACATGAATATATCAACTTAGAATTTAACCCTGATCAAGAATAGTCAAATTTTTTATACCCTACACCAATATGTGGGGAGGGTATTATAAGTTGGTTTTGCCCAAAAAGTTTGTAACACATCGAAATATATATACCAAAATTATTGTCTCGACGAGCTGAGTCGATCTGGCTATGTGTGTCCGTCCGTCCGTCTGTCCACCTAAAGGTTGTAATCACGCTACAGGTCGCAATTTTGATCGGATCGTCTTCAGGGTCTCCAAGAGGAAGAAGCCTATTGATTTTGGTGATGGTCAGATAATATTTAGGGGTCGGAATGGGCAAAAATCTTATTTAGAGAAAAAAGTTGGCGACTTTCCAAAAGCAAAGTCTGACTATGAAAGTAGAAAATCCCATCTTTACAATGATGTAAAGCAGGTTGGCGTAGGTGGCCAAATAACGGAGATATCGCAATAGTCGGTAATACATCCCATTTTTTAATTTTTTTGTAATCACGCCAGACGGCGCTATTTTGATTGGATCGTCACGAAATTTTGGGTATTAATAGGGGTCCCACATAGGAAAAAACCTATTGCTTTTGGTAGTGGACGGATATTATTCAGGAGTCGGAATGTGAAAAAAAACTTATTTGGAGAAAAGAATGACGTTTTATTTCAAAGCGAATATCTCTCTTCTCTAAGAGGTATATCACAAGCAAAATCTAGCAAAGAAAGTAGAAAATATCACCTTTACAACGATGTGAAGTAGGTTGTCATATCGACGCCTCCAAACAATAGTATGCTAAGTCGACTTAGCATGTTTTCAAGTTCTTTACATTTTTATATTTAACGTCCTTTAACTTAAATTCTGTCAAATTTTGGTAATGATCGGACAATCCGAACAGAAGTTATAAACAAATATTTACTTAGCATAGTACTGAAGGTCAAAGAAATTTCCAAACTTTTAGAGCTTGTCCTGCAAAACTCGATTTTCAGAATTAGCAAACTATTATTTGGAGTTGTCGAACGTCCTTTAACTTAAATTCTGTCTAATTTTGGTAATGATCGGTCAATCCGAACAGAAGTTATAAACAAATATTGACTTAGCATAGTACTGAAGTTCAAAAAAATGTCCAAACTTTGAGAGCTTCTCCTGCAAAACCCACTTTTTAGACTTAGCATACTATTATTTGGAGGTGTCGATATGTGGTCAAACAACAGAGATATCGCAATAGTCGGTAATGCATCCCTTTTTCCATTTTTTGTGCAATCACACTACAGGTCGGAATTTTGATCGGATACTCACGAAATTTTGGGGGTTGATGGGGGTCTCACAGAGAAAGAAGCCTATTGATGGTTGGCGTACATCCCTCTTTTCCATTTTTTTATTTGAGTTGTACTGACGATGCACTTAAATGCGTTTCAACAAAATTATACTGTATTATTGAAGACATTCAGGGCAAAGGCTCTAAGCTATCCCAATTTTAATATTTTGAATTGAACCAGTCAAAAGGTTATGCACAGGGGTAGTGGTGTATGGTATCACATAGTCACTTGTTTAATATTCCATTTGAAAAAGATTACACAATTTTGTTGATGCTACATGAAAGATTTTTGGTACATGGATTGAGAAAAAATTCCCATTCTCAAATCTGTTCGAGATATTAATTTCGGTTTTTGCTCGCAAAAGTTATGGCGGATTCAATTCTGATTATAAGAAAAAATCTTATAAAAACGCTATTCATTATATTGAGAAACAGTGTTAATTTATGGCTTCCTACATACTATATGTTTACTTAGAATTAAATTTTTTCGGAAATTAAGAAAGAATTCAAAAAAATTGCTGGCTTGCAGCTTGTTTGAACAAAAGTTAAGCTGTGTATGCATCGGAAAAATATTTTTAAAATATGTACGTAATCTAAACATCGCGAAGATTCAAATGAATCCAAAAATATACAAATCTGTTTAGCGGTTTGCATATTATAGCAAACGCTAAAAATATATTAAGGGAATTTATAAAATTTGTGTTAGAGAAAACTTTTATTAAAATTTACCTTGTGAGTTAGTTGAAGAAAACGTAGGAAAAATAGGGCGGAGTTATTATTCTATTTTAGTTAAATTTCACGCAAAAAATAACATTTTTTATTCTAATCACTTCTCAAATACACGCTTACATCTAGCAGAAGATATGAGTATCGTTCAAATAAATGTTGGGTTCTTTTGAATGGGGTATAATTTTCAAATAAAACTGTATCCGGTAATATTCATTTTGAATTCTCTCTTTTAATTTGTACACATCTACCAGGATTTACTTTGGCGGCTAAGATGTAGCGTCGCCTGCAGCGTAGTGTGTAAAAAACGGTATAACGCTTATAATTTGCACAAAGTGCATACACTTTTTATGCGCGTCCGATTTCACTATCATCCATGAAAAAATACATCGATCTAAACCTATTTCGATAAAATCCATCAAGCACCGTGGATGTACCATCACACACTATTTTTGGGATAAATCGGATACAGCTCCCATCCCACTAAATTTTGTAAACCGCTGTGTTCGCAAAAACGCTAGGGATGTGTCAGTTTCTTCATTGAAAAGGAAACGATCCACAGAAAACGCGATTAAATCCGCGACATTTTCAAAAACATTTTTCGGTTTTTGCAGTTGCTGTTTTCGCCGTTCTAGATCTATGATTTATATGATCCGGATCGTCAAAACACTAAAATATCTTGGGGTCCCAGCACAATCAAAAGGATCTTGCAAACACTGTACCCAAAAAATAGCGTTTTTCGAAAAAATATCGCACTAAATTTTGGCCTTTGGCAGTGGATTACTGTGATGCTGTGTAGGCTGCATAGTCAATATACATATAAAATTATGCGTAATCGCGAGTACTTTAATCCTTTTAATGGTTCTTGGAAGACGCCGAATGCGCGTCCCTGTTAAATAAAAAATACAAAAAACACCTAAAATCTGGCTTCAAAATGTCAACATCCATAAAAGGTTGATGCAGTGGAAATTTTGAAAAGTGATACATTAGAAATGTATCTTCATTTTGTATTATTCTACCTTTACTTTGGCCAGATATCCGTACTTTAAACGGTTTGAATGGCAATCTAATAACAACGTACAAAAACTCGTTTGGTTCAACGTGTTTCTACCTATTTTTATTCATTTACACTTAATTTGGTCCAACTATGGTCATATTTTGTGATACACTT
Organism: Musca autumnalis; assembly: GCF_047663935.1. Classification (NCBI taxonomy): domain Eukaryota; kingdom Metazoa; phylum Arthropoda; class Insecta; order Diptera; family Muscidae; genus Musca; species Musca autumnalis. Next base: position 48,150,643 of record NW_027411755.1, read on the forward strand.
CAATAGTTCGCGTATTATAATAGTGCAAACCTTGGCTACATCAATGTTGATTTTTTTTGACTTTCCCTCATATATACTTTATAGGGTCTCCGATGAATATTTCGATGTGTTACAAACGGAATGACAAATTTAATTATTTAATTATGTTACGAACATATTACATATGGACCAAATCGGTTACTCCCCTCAAGAGTTATCGTTTTTATCGAATTGATCTATCCGTTGGAGAGTTATCGTGCACTGCAACCACAAGTTGTTACAACAAAAATCAAAACGATTCGAGAGGAGGTCTTAAACTGCACTTTTCCGAAATTTCGGGAGGTAGGAGTGCTAAATCGACTCTAAATTGTCTGAAACGGGTTTCGTCCAAACATTACTGGGGGTTTAAAACCATTATTTCGATGAGGCACATTTTATCCATATGAACGTGTAGATACCCTCGTAAGCATAAATGCTGAGGGTATAAAAATAAACTCATTGTTCCTATTTCAATATAACTCAGACCTTAACTCAGTTCTTACTTGTTTTTGTTTTTTTTTTTACCGTCATAATTTCGTCAGTTAAACCGACTGATACTTTCTTTCTTATTCTCAGGGACCTTTGTTATTCTCCGCAAGGCATTCCTTCAAGACCGTTACCACAAACACCTAAACTTACCCACAACTGTTATTGTGGTTCCAAAAACACTGACACCAACACCGACAGCTAAAGCTATGATGTTTCCTTCATGTTACATCCTCTTGGCTATTGTTAGTGACAAAACAAAAGCGTAAAATCATCTGTAGCTGTACATGATCATCTCTATGTGTCTGGGTGTGTACTTGTGTTTAGAGTAGAATGTTATAAATTTTGTCAGTGTGGCATCTACATGTTCCGGTTGTTTGAAAAGGAAGTGTTTTATAGTTACAGTGTTTTGTTTCACTTTTCGCTCAGCTTTCATTTACACACAAACAAAGGCATACCACCACCTTCAAGTGAACTTTTACAACGTTGTTGTATGGTGTCCTTTGATAACATTTTACATCTCACATGTTAGTGTTGTTTTGTTGTTGTTGCAGTTGTTTTATTATAGTGTAATACTCTACACATTCTTTGCAGTTGCAGCAAAGAAGAATTTACAACTGCAACAATATTTCGCTATGAATATACATTCCAAATTCATGGAATTCTTCAGACTTTTAGACAAGTTCAAAAAATTTGAATTGACTTCCTTCATACGTTCAACAACCCCCCAACCACGTACTTTTTGCTTAACTAGAAAATTCATTACTGTTTTCTATTGTGTTGTGTGAAGAGGAAATGCTTCGTTTGGATTTTCCTATGTGACTGTTTTTTTTATATACAAATAATACGATACGTCCTACCAACACATAGAGATGAAGTATTATTGCAACATAGAAAATATAGAGGAAAAGCTTTATGTATAATTCGCATATTATAACGAGGTATGAATTAATATACCATGGTTTTTTATTTGCTTACATTAATATTTATTTTTTATTGTGTATTTTTTATTAACTTTTTTATATGCTTCTCATAATTTCAATTAAAAATATTTGATTGTATTTCCCGTATTTATTTAAAGTTTTTTTTTTATGTTTTAATGCTTATTGTAAACTATTTAAAATAATTATATTTCTACCTATTTATTTATTGTACATTGGCTTTAGTTTGAGTATACATTTTTCCTATAAATTAATTATAACGTTTGTTTTTTATGATTAAGAAATATTTTAACCCATTGGGCAAAGCGAATATAACTAAAAAGAAATGTGAGTGTCAGTTCTTGAAATCGCGCGTAGAATTGAATTCCAATAACCTCTGTTTTCAGCGCTGTTCTAAATGACACCAAGGTCACCCGAACGCCTTTACTTGAATATCGTAGTTTTGACTGTTTAAACACATTCATCGCTGGAACAGATTTATTCTCACACATGTATAGCAATTTAATTGCAATGAACTGCATGGCAGTGGACGTTAAGCTGGGTACACATTGTCAGTTTTGAATGTCGATATTTCGCAATTATCGATAACAAAATATTTTGTGGTTGCATGATGAATGACAAACATGAACGGCCACACTAGCAAGCAACAACAAAGCTGTCATTCAAAACTGACAATGTGTACGCAGCATTAGAGTGTTCCCTATGAGTCATAATAACATCCAGGTCGGTGCGAATCAAGAGCTTGGGGTTTCTGTTGCAGCAATCTTTTCAAATATACATATTTTTCCTCAGTTTTACCTTAGAGACTTGTACATTGAATGTATAGGGTCAGCAGGTAATTGCGCAACAGTCGAGATTGAACTGTAAAATTAATACATATCGCCGTTGAATAGCTGGTCTCAGCGTTATCTGCCAAACATTATTCCGCTTTTTATAAAGCTAAAATCATCGGGTACTAGGAAATTCCAATCATAAGCAAGCATGGTTCGGTAATGACCAGAGGACATATTATTGGCTGAGCTGATTGATGACTTAACATTAGCTCGGTTCAGAAAATTTTACCTATACTCATTTCCACAGATCGACCACGCAACTTCATCGCTTTGATCGCCTATCTATGCTCGACTTTAAGAAGGTCAACTTAGAGATCAGAGACAGACAAAGCTTTAGATGTTAGGACCGCTGAAAAATGTTTCAGAAACATCATCAAGCTGTCAGGTCAATTAAATTTTTTATAAGGCCAAAATCATCGAGTACTAGGAAATCTTAATTTAATGGTTCGGTAATGACCAGAGAGCATATCGTTGGCTGAGCTGATTGATGACTCTACATTCGCTCGGGTCACAAAATGTACCTATACTCATATCCACATATCGACCACCCAACTACATCGATTTTGATCGCCTACCTTTGTTCAACTTTAAGAAGGCCAACTAAGATGTCAGAGACATGATGCATAGCTTAAAATTAGGACCGCTGAGATTTTTTTTTATTTTTTTTTTATAAGGCCAAAATCATCGAGTTGATCACCTGAAGTACTAAGCAATTATGGTATTTTCATGCCCATATGTCAGAGCATTGCGTGAGCAGATTAGTGAATCCACATTTGCTCGGGCAAAACAATTTTCCCATATTCATATCAGAGATCAAACTACTTCGCGTTTCATCGCCTATCTTTGGCCAACTGTGCGAAGGCCTACTAAGAGATCGGAGATATGATGCACAGTTTTAGGGGACTACCAACCCTTCAGATGTAAGGAACGCTGAGGAATGTTTCAGAGACATCATCAAGTTGTCAGGTAAATTCATTTGGAGACAGTAGACATCTTCGTGCTCTCCGTCGTGCCAACCAAGGTGATCTCAGGTCCTGGGAACTGAAGCTCAGGGTCAGTCGGACAAAAAAAAGCAAATGGATAGATCACATGAAGAACTGGTACTGTGAAATTACTATCAAATATTAATAGATGGAATACCCAAGCTTCTGTTATATTAGATGAAGATATTGATACTGAATTTCGGAGGTGTGCCTGTGTATTCAACAGACAGTATGTAAACCACACGAAAAGCGAAAGTGCGAAGAGAGGATTTTCACTTCACATTAGAATTAATCCAGCCAAGTATGAACCGCCATAGTTCGCATGTGCCGAAGTTGCAAAATACATGTATATGTACATTGGGGTTTCGAAGTCGAGCCATTTTTCTTCGACTCCAACTCCGACTCCAGTTTTTTTCACGACTCCGACTTCGGAGTCGACTCAGAGCGTAATTTCATATACCACTGAAAATGAATGCACAATTTTTATATGTTGTTTCCTCTAAGGTATTTTGTATTGCATGTTCCATACTGATTCTGCTGTATCTTATATCGAAAAGTAGCAATAGAAACAAGTTTTAGTCGGTTTTGCCGAAATATGTATATGTGAGGATACATACGCTCAGATTATCATTTTAAAATTTGGTTGGATAAAAATTCTGTGTTAAATTTTAATGACATACCAAAGCTCTTCTCTTTATTGATTTCACAGACATAGAAATTAATATATCATCCTTCTCAAGGTGGACGGTGAATGAAGGCAATGTCGATGATTTAACATGCAAGGAGATATCACCGTGATGTCCAAACTCTTCTCTCCATACATATTTCACCACATTTTTATCGCTTTTATAAGAGGTTCTGAAGTACACAGGCTTTGTTAAGGAATGTGAGATATGACAACAAAATCTTCTTTGGATTGTTTAAACTTGTAAATTTATGAAAGTTTAATCATTAGTACTACATGCGGTAAGCAAATCTAAACCGGATCCAATCCAAAAGTTTGTAGTACTTAACATAAGCTCACACATTTTGAACTGTTGTGGAATTGTACCCGAAAGAGTGGAATGAAAAATTTTATAAAAATATTTCTCCTAGAAGTCTCATAGAAGATAATATGAGAAGACCAGTAGGACTTCTAGCAGAGGACTTGTAGGACTTCCATAAGTCAAAACAAGTGAGAGCAATAGTAGGAAGGGGATGATCATGTGATATCCTACACCACTATTCATGGACACTAACTGCCCACGAAATGTTTTGAATTCAAATTATATTAAAAATGCTTTATATTTCTAAGTTAGATCACTTTGATCCCGATATATTGTCCACATAATGTCATTGTTATTTAGGAAGATATATAACGAAATCTAGTAAAGGACGCACAGTCAATATGAACAACTTTAATAATACATTTTTGTTAGAAAGTTTGGGTATTACTCATTTGACATCGATTCCAAGAGATCTGATATATATTATAGACTATGGCAGGTCATACTATACATATTACAGGCCCTTATTGAAAGGAAAATATATAATCGGCTTAATTTTTGGAACTTTATTAAGGTGGCTGAAATCTTTGCATAAAATTTTAAGCACATGCCCTAGCATTGCTAACAGGTAAAGTCAATTGTTTACGAAGGATTGGGTCGTAATCTTTTATATAAAGTTTCAATCCATATCCTGGCGGCAGAAAAATCTGTCATTTTCATACGAAAATTTTTCCTGTTAAATATCACAATTATAACATTTAGATGTTATTCCAGGAGCGGAGTAGCATTTTGCCGCTAAGTTTTCGTCCATAAAGCCATAGACGACGATACTATTACATCGGTATTTCATATTGCAACTGAAACCTTAAGGCTGGATCTCTGAGTTTTTCAGTATCATCAAAATAAAATAAAGTTTTGGTCAATACGAATTAAATTCGCAATTTAAAACCACATATGTATATGTTCATTTTAGAAGGTTTTTGATGTTTGTACCATATATGTACATATATCCTCCAACGCATACTTAGACCACATATAATAAGCGAAATACATATTATGGCATTCCTGCGGTCAGGATATGTATATGTAACGAAATTACTACCAAATAAAGAAAGCCCTCTTATATTGTTGACTTTACCTATCAGAAATTCTCAGTCATGTGGCTAAATTAGTGTGCAAAGTTTTCAGGTGTTTTCTTCTTTCAATAAAATCCTTTAACAAATATAGCAACAACATTGGCACCCTGTCACTTCTAATATGCAACTTATCTCTAAAAACGATGCTAAAGAATAATACTCAAGTTTTCTAACCAAAAGTCGCCCTATGTAATACTCAATAGCAACAAACTTGAGGTTTCATTCAATTGGTTCACTTTGGCCTCTAAAATGTGTCCTCTAAACTGTGTCCCTGTTACTGTATATGTTTGTATTCATTTTGGAACCCAACCTCCATACAAAATGTCGTGACGATCCGTCTTTAATTTTGCCTGGAGTTTGATTAAAATACTAATGAGCAGACTGGATGGACGGGCTGCCCCACATAGCTTGATCGTTTCATTTTGTCGAAATATGAAAATTGGTATACCAAAAGGGGGTCTAGGACGACTATTTCGCAGTGTTACATTTTGGTCACAAACATGTGTAATACACTTTCCACATTATAGTGTAGGGTGTAAATAAGTGGGATCTAAAACAGAGTAAGGCAATGTAACTCACGTGAGCGTAAATTTACTCTCGCTCACCACCAGTTAGAGTCTACACAAGTTGTGAGCTAGAGTAAATTTACGCTCACGAAGTACCCAATATCTTACTCTGATCTAAAACCAGTGTTCCAAAGTGTATATAAGTTTTGCCATAAATAATAATTATATTATCATGAACCTTTAAATTTTTTGCAATTGGACCAAATAATAATTACAATAAAGCCTTTGCTTGCATGTTTCTTCATAGTTTTCCTATAAAATTAATAAACGACTCCGACTCCGAAACCCTGATGTACATACATATGTTCATACTGAGGTGTTTGTATGTGAAGTGACAAGGGGGACTTCCTTAATATCAATGAGTGCCAGCCCCCTGCCTTCGGTATTCTTCTTTCCAATTTCGACATTAAAATAGAATAATTTTAATGTCATGGGCCCTGCCCAAGTCTTTCATCCACCGAGATGAAACTGGGAACCAGACCGCAACTAAACTCAGCTTTGTATCACAGCAACAACTTCAGGAGTTGTTGAGACGCCTTGCTGAATCCGTTGTATTTCCTGCATGGCAGTAATATCGGCCGCGTACTTTGCAAGTACATCTACCAGTGCACCTCATTTATGAAGACTCCGAACATTCCAGGTTCAGATAATGGCCTTAGAAAGTTTGCGGGGGTCATCACATTTTTTTATACCCTCCACGATAATATAGAGGGTATAATTTAATATATTTGTCATTCTGTTTGTAACACATCGAAATATTCGCCGGAGTCCTTATAAAGTATAAATATTCTTGATCAGCATAAAATTCTGAGTCGATATAACCGTTCCCGTTCGTCTGTTGAAATCAAGATACAGCTAGCAATATTTAAGATAAAGCTTTAAAATTGGTACAGAAGTTTCAATTAGTTCTAGGAGTTATTGAAATTGAGCTATATTGGCCCACGTTTTGATATTGCCTGCATTGAAAGGTGCTCTCTGTATTTTCGTCATTTTGAACGAAATGACTGCAATTTTTATTTAGTCTTCGTTGGGGATATTACATTCTCCACCAGAAATTCAAGGGTATCAGTCCGCGTCTTCAAATAGTCCCCATACGAAGATCCCTCCCGATTTTCGGTATTTTAAAAGTTTATAAAACAGAAATGGATGTGATTTGGTATTTGGTCTTCTTTGCGGTTACAAAACTTTCCCCCAAAAATGTGAAAGTACATATGGTAATATTCAAAAATGTTTTACAATCGTTGAAGTTGAGGTTCACCATTTAATAAGTCGCGAACTGTCAATATATTTTATACAATATGAATATATTTATATTAGTTGAAGTGTTTTAGTCGGGGTCGCATAAAATGAAACATAACAAATAATTTATGTGGAAGCTGTGTTGGTGGTAATATTAAACAAGTAAAAAAGTGTCAGTCGGCTTTGCCGACAGAGATATACCCTCAGCCTGTATATATTGAAATAATTTTTCCCAAAAAACGTATGTATTTAGGGGTTTTTAAAAATATTGGGAATTTGAGCCGACAAAAATGTTCATTAGGATTAGAGATCAAAAGTTTTGCGGAGGAGATACTTAAAGGAATGGATCGACATTGACCATTATGGAAGTGGATCTCCGGCCACTACATATGGTGCCATAGGGGGTTTTAAAACCCTTCGCGCTGTTTGCTCAAGAAGTATGGACTTGCCCCTGAAAAAATTTTACCATCATAATTGAGGCAGCGAATGCAAGTTGCTTCAACAAAAATCAACGTGATTCGATTGCAGGTCTTAAAGTGAACTTATCCGAAATTTTGTGTGGGAGGTACCGGATGGAGTGGACAAATATAGTCCATATTTGAACTTGATCTATATCTGGTAGATATATTAGGATGTGTAAAGTATGGACCAATTCGGCCACTCCCTTCAAAAGTTACCGTGCGAACAATTTTTCCGAACATTTTTGAACTTTTGTGGGGGAGGTACCTGAAGGAGTGGACCGATGTGGCTTATCTTCGAACTTAAACTATGTTTGGACAAAATATAACTAAGGCCACATTTTGAATCGAATCGGCAGATCCGTTCGAGAGTTATCTTGCGCTCCAACCACCTCACACGGCGTCATAGGGGTTTTCTGCAACTTTCAGGCTATTTCCTCAGGAAGTGTGGACTTGCCCCTGATGAAACGTGTACCGTCGTAGAGGGGGCAGTGAATACAAGTTGCCGAAACAAAAATCAAAGGGATTTGAGAGCAGGTACTAAACTGAACTTATCCCAAATTTTGTGTGGGAGGTACCCGAAGGAGTGGTCCGATTGAGTCCATATTGGAACCTAATCTAAGTCTGGTAGAAATTTCATAATGTGCAAAGTATGGACCAAATCGGTTACTCCTTTCAAGAGTTATCGTACGCACAAATTTTCCGAACATTTTCGAACTTTTGTGGGGGAGGTACCGGAAGGAGTGGACCGATATAATCCATCTTTGAACTTGAACTAAGTTTGGACAAAATATTACGAAATCCAAATTTTGGACCGAATCGGCAGATCCGTTCGAGAGTTATCTTGCACTCCAACCACTACACACGGTGTCATACGGTTTTTTTGTAACTTTCAGGCTATTTTCTCAGGAAGTATGGACTTGCCCCTAATGAAACTTACAGCGTCATATAGAGGACAGCGAATACAACTTGCGTAAACAAAAATCAAAGCGATTCGAGACCAGGTCCTAAACTGAACTTTTCCGAAATTTTGTGTGGGAGGTACCCGAAGGAGTGGACCGATTGAGTCCATATTGGAACCTCATCTAAGTTTGGTAAAAATTACACGATGTGTAAAGTATGGACCAAATCGGTTATTTCCTACAAGAGTTATCGTGCGCACAAGTTTTGCGACAATTTTTGAACATTTGTGGGGGAGTTACCTGAAGGAGTGGACCTATATGGCCCATCTTCGAACTTAAATCGAATCTGGACAAAATATTTCGATACCCAAAATTTGAACCGAATCGATTGATCCGTTCGAGAGTTATCGTGCGCACCAGCCAGCCAGACAGACAGACGGACAGACAGACAGACAGACAGACGGACATTGCTAGATCTACTCAAAATTGTCTGAAACGGATATCGTACAAACATACTTGGGGTCTAAAACCATTATTTCGATGAGGCACATTTTTGGTCGTATCAAAGTGTAAATACCCTCTTTAGCCTAAAGGCTGAGGGTATAAAAATGGGTAAAAATGTGTTGAAGTTTACAAGTTTTTTTGTGTTCTTTCTTGATTTCTGGTCAAACCATGGAAAATTTAGACCTGAGCCCAAAGAAAGAATTGAAGAATACTCCTTGGGCAACATGATTCTAATATATGACTTTTCGATATATACACTGCATCCCCCTAAAATCGATGCTGACATTTTGAAGTTTTGAAATCTGGGTTTTTTGAATTTTTCTTATAATTGCAGGGCGCAACCAGATAATTACCCAAACTATTTATTGGATTGTAGAACTCGTGATTCCACGTCGTTTGATGTATATCACATGAATGTTCTTCATACAGCTCCCTAGTAATAGGAGTCCAAAGTCGAAATTTTGGTGCGTAAATTTTCTTTAAAAACCTATGTTTTGGCTTCAAAATTTACAACTGTGACTTAGGTAGCCTTGAACCCCCGTGATTTTAGATTTTTTACGCGCCGGATTTAATGAACCCTTCCGCTTTCAAATCCATCCACTAAAACGGCGATTATAGATACCTTGAAAGTAGGAAATTCTGCAAAATTATATTTTGATTATTCCGCGCATTGAACCGCGATTTTCTTTGGTTATTTTTACATAAATGGAATTTGAAACAGTTCTGCCTCTCAACTGGTACATTAAACGAAAACACCGAAGAGTTAAATTTCAAATGAACACTTTTATTATTACTCTGAGCAAACTTATCTGATAGTTACTATGTAACGCGTTAGAATGGAGTTTGCTGAATGAGCGAATTCTTTAAATTTTCTTCCGCTTAGCTGCTCGGTATGAGAAGCGCGAAAGTCGTCTAGACATAGTTGTATTTTATTAATTAAGTTGTAACTCAATTCAGGGTTGTATTTCCTTAAACTAGGTTTACATTAATGTTTAAATTACTATATACGTTTACATATGAATTCATGAGTTTTAACTTTACATACTAAATAAAATATTTACAAAATATATACAGTGGAACGTTTCAGTCTCCCCCTCGGATGCTGAAGACGTCCCGACGAAGCATCCGTAATAGACTGGACTATCTGTCAGGAGGGAACGGCTGCTTCGGTTGGATCTCCCCCTGGAGAAAAGGTGGATACTGTAATACAATCTGCTTATGTTGGTTCTCCCCCTGAAGTGAAGGTAGATAACTAACAGCAGTGTCATCTTTATGGGTAACTCCAATGATGTGCGGCGGCAACGACGTATTCTTACGTGCCTCCTTCTGGAGTAAAGTTACCTTCGTTGCATGAGGAATAGTTTTGATGGGTACTTCTGCTCTGACCTTCTTCTTCCAATTACCAGATCGGTATTGAGTGATTGTGTGGATAAGAGGAACTTCCTTTGCACGTTGTTCGTTGGTTAAGGTTTTCTTCGTAACACTTAGCAATAGTGGAATCGAAGTAATATCGTGAACAGATTTGGTAGCCGATGGTGGATGCGGAATATATTCGATATCCTCGACGACCTTAACAAACTTCGATACATATTCAGTTTTTGTTGGCTCTTCCTGGATACGGTTATCAACAGAAAGGATTGGTGTACTGATGGGATTGGTGAAGGGATGCATGACGCTGTGGTCTTCTTTAAATTCCATAGCAATTGTGTTGAAAGAAAGCGATTGGGGACTATTTTTATTACTCTGGCTGCATGTTGTGCAATTTGCTCTAAATACCCCTGGCGCTCCACAACCATAGCAAGCAATAATGGGCTTTCTCTGTTGCTGCGTATTGCTCACATTTTGCGTTTGCTCTTGCTTCAGTTGAGTCTTCACATGTTCGTCTTGCTGTTGTTGTTGGCGTGCCCCTCGCTTTTCAATCTTCTTGCACACATCTTCGCTGTGATTAGTTTCGCGGCAGAAGCGACAGCGCACAAACTCTGTCGCACACTTTGGTTTTCCCTTGCTATGTGTTTCGAGCAGCGTCAACTCAGCTTCTCTACAGGTAGACAACAAATCCTCAAATGTTTTCACATTTTCTCTACGCACACGCTCTCTAATGTTTGTATTGAGCAATCCAAAAACAATGTTGAGTTGAACCTCTTCAGACACAGGGACGACCAGCTGTGCAAACAACAACCGTTGCTTACACACAAAAGAGTCTGTGGGTTCGTTTTGTTGTTGCTTCGTCTCAACAATGCTTGCGAAAATGCGCCAATCAGGTAGCGGTGGTGCAAATGTTTTCTTGATTAGTTGTATTGCTGCATCAAATGTGGTGATTGTGTGTTTCACACCAATCCACCAGTTGGCAGCATAACCCTCAAATAAAAGTTGTAGCCCTTTGACAGCATCTGCATCTGTAATCGACTCAATTTCCTTGTACACACTTATCGCTGTCACAAATTCTTCAACAACGGCGGCGTCTCGCTCTCCCTTGAAGCGAGCAGTGCAATGCGCAAATGACACAGCACGGCCAATTCTACGCATTGCCTGGATAAGTTGTTGGAATTGTGCATCGGTAAACTGCGCCATAATTTCGTCTCCAGACAGATACTCGTCACTTTCGGCTTTTTGTTCTTCCTCGGCTTTAATGTCGTTGTCCGTGGCCACTGCGTTGGGCGTCAATGAAACACTTTCTTTGTTACTGCTGCTCCACGTTGGTGCGCCAATAAAACAGTTCTGCCTCTCAACTGGTACATTAAATGAAAAGGCCGAAGAGTTTAATTTTCCAAGAACACTTTTATTAGTACTCTGAGCAAACTTATCTGATAGTTACTATGTAACGCGTTAGAATGGAGTTTGCTGAATGAGCGAATTCTTTAAATTTTCTTCCGCTTAGCTGCTCGGTATGAGAAGCGCGAAAGTCGTCTAGACATAGTTGTATTTTATTAATTAAGTTGTAACTCAATTCAGGGTTGTATTTCCTTAAACTAGGTTTACATTAATGTTTAAATTACTATATACGTTTACATATGAATTCATGAGTTTTAACTTTACATACTAAATAAAATATTTACAAAATATATACAGTGGAACGTTTCAAATTCTTTATACGCGGTGATATTATTTTCCAAAACCGTGTGTCATAAATTGCCGAGATTCTGGAGTAATATTCGTATTTCTTATAAAATATAATTTGGTAGCACATCCGCGGTTCTTGATGAATTTGTTTAAAATTTGTTATAATGACGTATTTTTTTAGGCGGTCACTGAAACCGGATGCGCCTTATAATCTTATGTACATCGCGCAATTTTTCTACGCGTTGTCTAGAATCTGTACGAATTTTAATTTATTTTTTCGAGTTTTATTTGGACTCTAAATTAGAATAAATTAAATTTACTCCAAGATTTTTTCAGTATTTCTTGATTTTCCGCGAAAATAGAAATACATTTAGTAAATATTTAGGCATCAACGGATAGATATTAAATGCTGTTAACGCTTTATATATACATTTTCTTATTACAGCAAAAATGGAATTTTTAAATATTTTTTCTTTATAAGGAAATAAAACCCCCCATAACTTTGGAGCGCATCATCCAATTTTGTGAACGCGAACAGATTTGAAACCACGACTTTTTTCTTAATCTATGTTCCAAAAATTGCGGATGTGCTCGCAAAAAATTTTTTAAAAATTCTTCCAATGGAATTGCAAAAGAAATTTGAAATTTACCATATATCTCCCCTAATAGAACGGTACCTCCCGATTTTCGGTATTTTTAAGGTTTTAGGCAAATTATCTTAAATGTCTGACTTTTGTACTTAGCCTTCTTTGAGGCTACAAAACCTTCTCCCAAAAATTAGTTTTGATAAAGGCCGCATCGAACGGTGCCGCACGATTTTTGGTATTTTCAAAGTTTAAAGCACAGTAATGGGTAAAATTCGGTACATAGCACAGGGGCAAATTTTCTACAAAACCTGGTCAAAACTCATAAAATGAGTGGATTTAGACATAACCTTAGGTTCTTATGTTTTTCGTGTCGCTGATTTAATTTTTTGTATTTTTTAATCCTTAGACTATCATTAAAGTGGTCTTTTTGGTCCCTTCTCATATAAAATGAGATCTATCAGATCAAAATATTCCACAAATTTGTTCGCCATCAATTTCTACTATAGGTCCTAGAATACACCAAAACTCTATATCTTACCTTAACTCCAGATATATGCAAAATTGAAAAACAAATAAGGTTAAGGTCGTACTTCATATGGGTTTTGGCAAATTTGTCATACAAAGCATCATTTTAGAAGAATGACGTCAAAGACAAATTTCACTAGAAGTCACCAAAGAAATGAAATCTCTATTTGTATATACCAAGGAAATATCGGTATCAATTTTGCCAAAATACCAAGAAACAAAACTTTAAAATCTCCTATAAAATATGATGGAATCAGATTAAAATATTCTAGAAATTTGTTCGCCATAAAATTTTACTCTAGGTCTTAGAATGAAATAAAGAAATAAAGAAATAAAGAATATACCATATACCATATATATTCTGACATTCTTTATCAAATAAAATTTGTACATATCTGCAAGACAAACTATCACATAAAAACGAAAAGTGCAAATATGTGCTGGATGTTTCGATGGAAATTGGTAAAAAACTCTTCCCTTTTTATGAAGTGGTAAGTTACACATCCAAACTCGATCTTACTCATAACTATACCCACTTACTAAACAATAAACGTACAGTGGCTCCAAGCGAAAGTCGTACACCTAATGGAATTTTTTTAATTGACTTTATCTCCGACACAAAAAGGGATATGAAGAAAGTATTTACGCAGCTTTATAGTGCATTTAGTCGACAATTTAGAAACACGATATAATAAAATATTCAACCCGTTTACATTGTTATAAAATTAAAATATCTAAAATACTAAGAATTTTAGCACCAAGCGAAAGTCGTACAGCAATTATAAAGACAAAATAGTTATTAATATAAATAATGCTTCCGCATATTTCTGGTTTCAGTTGAATTCTGCAATCGATTTAGAATATTTTTGACCAGTTTTGTACAGCTGTAGTGTAAAATATGTCGAGGCTTGTCTTGAAAATCTCTCCTATAAGGATGTCTGGAAGTATAAATATTTTGCATTTGTAGAATCACTATAGACGATTTATTGTTCAAGCTTGGACAACAGTCCAGCCAACCCATGTTATTGAAACAATTATTTAATACCAGTGGTCGCAAATAATAAGCTTTTATGCTTGAAGTCAGAGTTTTGGCAGAAAGAACAACGCTTACCTTGAGCAATACATTATTCGCCAGGTAGTAAGAACTCATTTTAATTATAAACTCTCATAGTTCGATTCAAAATGACTTCAAAAAATTATAAAACAAAGATTCAGATACACTGATGCGTTATGTTCTATTATTCGTGTATTAGACATGGAGCAATTGTGGGATTTTTCACAATGTAATGTCAGGTTTCACACAGAACTTGTTGCATCTATGAAAATTTCACTCTTTTAAGAAAATTTAAATTTAACATCGCTATTTGATAAATTTATGTATAGTTTTTTTACGCCTTTTTTATCACAGATTGACAAGGTATTTATGTTGTGCAAATTTGACTACACATTGGAAAAATAAGCTTCAAAATATTTTTCTCAATCGATTAGAGTGTCGAGACACTAAAAATCAGCTAATTTTGCACTTATTTATTTAATGTTTGAGTTATTTTAAATATTTCATATGTGTTTTTTTTTCCTTATTGGTAGACATCAAAGTATTGAATAGCTTTGCGGTTGTAATTTTCGATATCTGCTGAATCGAAAAAAATTGTTTTTGTAAATTTGAATAAATCATTTTCTCATGTGGTTTCTTAAAAATAATTTGTATTTAATTTTTACGCTTCTTTCCCATTTCATCTGATACAAGTTTCCAGAATTGACCCTCTCAATTGTTAAGAAGCACTGATGTTACACTAAATCGATCGTATGATTTAACAAAAAACAGTAACATGTACTAGAATTAATTATATTAACAAATACTTTGTCTTTATAATTGCTGTACGACTTTCGCCTGGTGCTGAAATTGTTAGTATTTTAGCCAATTTAATTTTTCAACAATGTAAGCGCTTGATTATTTTATTATATCGTGTTTCAAAATTGTCGACTAAATGCAATAAAAGGCTGCGTAAAATACCATTTTTGTGCCGGAGATATAAGTCAATTACAAAAATTTCATTAGGTGTACGACTTTCGCTTGGAGCCACTGTATATATTTTTGCACAACTACACGCAGTAGACTCCCATAAACATGAAAGCCATACAAAGATTTGAACAAAAAATTCAACTTTGTAAAAAAAAACAATTTGCATTTGAAAGAGGAAATAAGTTAGAGGATAGCGAAGCCGCCCCACAGTCGATGTGTCTGAGGGGCCTTCCTAAACCAAAGGCGAAACATGCATGTCACACAGTGGTGATTGTGTGGGTTCGTATCGTCGGCTTTCCTTTTTCAAAAAGCATCTTGGTCAGTAAGCTCGTCTCTAACGAGAAATTAATTAAAAAAATTAATAAAAAATGGCCTTCGCCTAATAGGCAAAATTTTCAAATAAAAATAAAAATCAGCTTGAGCCAGGCTGGGGTTCGAACCCACGTCCTTGAAAAACACATGGAAAAAAGTGTTGTCACGGCGTGTTAGTGTTCAGAACCAAACTCATAACTTTCAAAGGCTATGCTAAGCGTTTGTCATGAAAGCCATACAAAGATTTGAACAAAAAATTCAACTTTGTAAAAAAAACAACTTGCATTTGAAAGAGGAAATAAGTTAGAGGATAGCGAAGCCGCCCCACAGTCGATGTGTCTGAGGAGCCTTCCTAAACCAAAGGCGAAACATGCATGTCACACAGTGGTGATTGTGTGGGTTCGTATCGTCGGCTTTCCTTTTTCAAAAAGCATCTTGGTCAGTAAGCTCGTCTCTAACGAGAAATTAATTAAAAATATTTGACAATATTTAGTGTAAATTGATACAACTGCTTTTTTTGGCCAGGTTTTTCGGAAAATTGGCCTCTGTGCATAGTTTTCGTTGGGTATAATCAAAATTTCTGCAGAAAATAATGTGTGTATTTCCACCTTTTGATATAGCCCCGATTTTCGGTATTTTCAAGGTGATAGCAATATTATCCTATCGAAATATAATTTAGATATTTTAAAATGGTCCCCCATAGAAGATACCGCTCTTAACAACGGGGCCATACGTCTACTGTAGTGATTCTAACTTGGTATTTCGAATTCTCAATGGGTAAAAAAACTCCACGAAGCAAATTATCAATATAGGTTCATATTTTGGAATATTCCCAATATTTTACGTATTTTCCACAGGTCCAAAAGCAGTGACTGTAACATAGTATTTTGGATTTAGATTGGGCCGAAAACATCGGTGTCTCATTGTTATTAAATCTTGTTTAAAAGCGATATTCTTCAGTTGGCGTGGCGGAAGAGTTTATTACGAAAGGAAAATGACTGTTCCAATACAATCCGTAGTGGCCGTAGTAGTCATCGAATTGTGGGAGTTACGACCATGTTCGTAGAAGGACATAAGTCCAAAAATCACTTTAGAGGATAGTCCATAACTTTGGTACAACATATGTATATGTAACCAAGTTTCTTTGATGTCCTTTTCCGAAGGTCGACTCTGCATAGCCCATACATGGTGTTTATGGATTTGTTAACTCCAAAATTCTGTGTCATTTGAACAGATAGACACACTTTTAAAACTTTTTCTTTGCTCGGTTGGTACAATATTCAAGCTCAGCCTTTACGCTAACGAGGGTAAAAATAAATTGAACGGATAGCGGCATTTTAAAACGTTTTCCTTGTTCGTCGGCTACTATATTAAGCTTCAGCCTTTAGGTAAAAAAGTGGTAATGATCAAACAAGTGTCTCGTCGAAATTAATCAGCCTAAATTTCGCACTTATATCAACGAGAGATACATTCATATTTCCTTGTATATACGTTTTTCCTACATATCTTTTCGTTATAATTTATACGTCTGTGTTTTGAATACGCAAAAATACCAATAACTAACTGTCACCATAGAAAACATGTTTTGGTACACTCCAGGTTTCAACATGGGAAGGCCTTTCCTGATCTGTGTGTTATTTTAAAGCCAATTAAAGGGTTAAATGAATTTCAAACATGTAGTGTCATTCTAGCATTCCACACTTTGGAGTTGGTATTTTTACAGCCATTATACCTCACTCACCCATTACCAACTGAACTCGTTACAATTTCAAGCATAAAGAAATCATTATTGATAATTATCAACAATGCGTGCAAAATTGCCAACGTTAACATGAAATTGCAATGGCGGGACAACACCAACACAAATAGCAGCAGGAGCAAGGGCAAACAGAAGCAATTGGAATAACGCAATAGTAGGCCAAATAGCAGCAGTTCAATACAATAATTGGTTTTTTTCATGTACGTACATTCAATACGAATTGAGTTGATATCTGCAAAAATATTTTTATGAAATATTGGCAATAATTTGTTTTATGAATAATCGAATTGTAAACGTATTATATTTATGCGTATGTTTTTATGTGCAGCGTGTATACACGCATTGCAAAGTCAAAATGGCAAACCTTAACTGAGATTGAAATCGCAAAATAAATTAAATGGTTGTTGGTTAAGTGATAAGAAATGAAAATTATTAAAATTGTAAAAATAGCGAGTTTTTCAGATTTAACATTATCTAACTAAATGTCAGTATGAAACGAATGGAATTATTGGTGACCTTTAAAGTTAGATTTGGATATGAACCAAATTCGTGTAAAGAGTTTCTTTTTCACTGGCCTCTTACTAATCTTTTGCTCCTTTATTCCGATAAGAATCACAACTGATGTTCACGGAAATTAAACACCAAATGCATCTTTAACACCACAACCACAAGCATTAAGTCCCCTTCCATTCATGACATTAACCTATGGCGTTTTTCCTCTTTTTTTTTCCAAGAAAAAGGGAGATCCGATGGAACAAAATTCTAAGCATGTATGAAGAAATAACACGTAAATGTTATGTAATAAGCCGGCAAGAAGAAGACGCAGAAAAAACCCAAAACACATGAAATGTTTTACTTTTCACGGTTTTGTATTTTGCTCTAAGGCTATCAGCGGAAAATCGGAAAAACGTGTTTTAATCCAAATATTAAAATTGTTATGCTTGTTTTTTTTCCTTTTATTCCTGTTCTCGAGCTTCTTATATGCACGAAATCGTGTTTGCATGTAGATATTTTTAAATAAACATCTGATAGCAGATTGAAACGATACCAAAAAGGAAATGAGAACGAAGGCCAAGAAGCACACGTCTGCCCTAAGGCTGTGCCAAGGAAATGTGGATATTTGTTGTTTTTTAACATTGCGCAAACCAACACAATTTTGAAGATTGCCCACACAAACGTCAATACCATTCCATTATTACAAAAATCCTCCTCCTTAGGTTATGAAAAACAACACCATTTTCCATGCTTCAATCATTCCCATGAACATTTACAACTGCAGCCCAAGGGCCAATATTGGATTATGACAGATATTTCATATTGTCATAATCAGTGGCATTCATTAAACACCACCTTTAAATATTGCACACAGTTTATTTGTTTGTTTTTGGGTAATGAGGGGTGAGTCAGTTTCGTTTAACTTTAAGTTAGGGGTGGATTAAGTACTGCTTCTTTAAAAACATTAAAGTTTAGTGGTATGTAGGACTGTGGTCTTTGTTGTATTTCTAATGTAAAAAGGGTACTATAAACAACCACATTAAATGACTTGAAAATTTCAATGTCAACCGATTACATTATCCCGCATTCGTCACAATTGTATACGCTGACCTCCTATCGCGAGATACCTGGCATTACGTTATGCCAATGGAAAAGATCTTTAACACCCATCGTGGCGAAATGTAGCAGATACGTGCTGCATTGTCACCACTATATTAAAACAAGTAGGAAAAGCGTTAAGTTCGGTCGGGCCGAACTTTTTATACCCTCCACCACAAATTTCAGCCATTTCGGTGGATTAATGTGGCCACAACCTTCAAAATACCGAAATTCGGAAGGTACCGTTCTATGGGGCTATATGATGGCGTGGACTTATACCTACAAATTTCTGGGGGGAAAGTTTTATACGCCTAAAGAAGACTAAATACCAAATTTCAGCCATCTCGGTGTGATAATGGGGCTAAAACGTTCAAAACATCGAAAATCGGGAGATATTGTATTATGGGGGCTATATTAACACGTGGACCTATATAAACATTTTATGGTAGAAATGTTTCTTAGCCTCTGGAAACACAATATACAAAGTTACAACCGATTCTTTGGTCAAATGGGCCTAATACATTCAAAATATATTAAAATGACGCGTACTTTATAAGGGGCCTTATGTGGGGCCTATACCAAAACGTGGACCTATATAACCAAACTTTAGTAGGAATGTTTTCTGGCCTCTGAAGACACAAAATACCAAATTGCAACCAATTATGTGGTCAAATGGGTCTAATACATTCAAAATATATTAAAATGACGCGTACTTTATATGGGGCCTTATATGGTGGCTATACCAAAACGTGGACCTATATAACTTTGGTAGGAATATTTGTTGGCCTCTGGAGACACAAAGTACCAAATTACAACCAATTCGGTGGTAAAATGGGCAAAATATCTTAAAAATTCCTTAAAACGACGACGCGTCACGCGTCAATTTGTATGGGGGCTATACGAAAGCGTGGACCTACATAGCCCGCTTTCAATACCAAAAGTCCTACGTAAATATAACATATTTTCCCAAAATTTCATCAACCTACGTCAATCCGTTCGGACGCTAGAGTGATTTCCACAGACGGACAGACGGACGGACATGGCTATATCGATGTAGAATTGCACGCTGATCAAGAATATATATACTTTGTGGGGTCTACAATGATTATTTCGAGTAGTTACAAACGTAGTGACAAACTTAATATACCCCCATCCTATGGTGGAGGGTATAACAAATAAGAACGGCGCACAATGGTTAATGATCTTTTTTTCCTGGTCAAAACATTGTAAATTTTGAACGGATCTGCGTTTACCATCAAAAAATTATCGATGAATTTCGCAATATGGGTAACGAACAGCGCTTGGAACATCATAATTAACTTTAACAATATCTCCATATTATTCTTTATTAATATTAACATTCCATTCTCCTCTTTAATTTATTACTTATCCACTCAATCTTCTGATATGATAATCATTACCATCTCAAGCATTGTAAATGTTATGATCACATTTTTAAATTCTTTCATCATCTGGATATCAGTTTTAAAATGTATACACGTTGCTGGTACCTCAAAACCCAATTCTACTCACATCTTTGACTCAAATTCATAGATCAAATAGAGATACCAGAGACGTAACTAAAAACTTAGTCACTGTAATAGCTAAACAAAAGAAGGGTTTAAATATTTGTCATATTAATTCTCAAAGTTTAGTGAATAAAACAGAAGAATTCGCGTACATTTTTGAAAACTCTGGTGTTTACATTATATGTCTTTCAGAAACTTGGCTCCATTCGACCATACCAAATAGCTTAATTAATATCAAAGGATACTCCGTTTTTAGATCCGACAGAGTCCGACGTCGTGGTGGGGGCGTAGCAATTTTCACCAAAAACACATTGAATACAAAATTTCGCATAAAATCAAGTGCAGGCGACGATATTGAGCACGTATTTATTGAACTGAAATCCTTTGATAGGAAAATGCTTATCGGCTGTGTTTATAGACCTAACAACACCATTGATATTGGCCAACTCCATAACATCCTGGAAACTGTATCGTTAGGTTATGATGACGTCATTATAGCAGGGGATTTTAACTCAAACACACTGGTAGATTCTTCTTTAACAAATATCATGGGTTCGCTTGGTCTTTATGCTACTAACGACTGCAATCCTACTCATTTCTCCGCTACTGCTAACACACTTCTCGACTTATTTTTTGTTAATAGCCTTGATAATGTGCTTCTTTATGACCAAATCTCTGCTCCATGTTTTTCCAAACATGATTTATTGTTTCTCACATATAGATATAACATGCAGGAAGAAGAACAAACATACTCTTTTCGCGATTATAGAAGCCTAAACTACATAGATTTAGAGGACAAATTTATGAAAATGGATTGGAATAAATTGTATGGTATAAGTTCCGTAGATGAACAACTCGAATTTCTGCAAAAAAATATTCTCTCTCTGTATAATTCGTCTGTTCCTGTTACAACTAAAAAGTGTACATCGAAAAATAAACCCTGGTTTAATTACCATGTTAAAGAATGTATAATGGCCAGGGACATAGCCTATTCCAGATGGAAGAGATATAAAACAACTGATCTATATGAAGAATTCTCCTCTGCAAGAAATAGAGCTAATAAATGCATAAAGTCTGCTAAAACTGATTTTTATGCTACACGCTTTAGTTCCGCTGTTGATTCCAAAAGCAAGTGGAAGACCATTAGTAATCTTGGTATTGGCAAACATAAGGATATTGGCCCCTCTTCTGGTGATGCAGATGAACTAAATAAAATGTTCATCAACATTCCATCTACAAAGGCTGATCCAACCTTTTATTCAGATGCCTATGAACCTTCTGATGCTGTTTTTGGTGTCGGAAATTTTGAATTCCGATGTGTTGCATAGGAAGAAGTCCTAAGTAGCTTTAAAGAGGTTAAATCCAATGCCATTGGTCCAGACGGTGTCGACCCGAAGTTTATACGAATTATTCTCCCGCGATTATTGCCCTACACGCAGAGAAAAAATATTTTTCGCTTTTGTTGGAACAAAAATATATGTTTTGGTTCCAAAAATGTATTTGTTTTGTTCAAACATTGTAATCCAAATCCAAAAATACCATCTTTTGTTCCAAACATAGAAAACAAAAACAACTTTCGAATTTCCGCAATATTGTTAAAATCGTTAACAATACCGATTGTAGGAACTATCATAATCTAATTTTGTTTACAAAAAGTATTGTCAATACAGAAAACCAGCCCAGAAATTTTTGATTTGAGTGCATATACTTCTCATATACACTTTTCGCATAACTTGGATATATATGTCGCGTATAATATTGCAATCATTGATGAACACAATACATGGTTTGCTGCATTGGTTGACAACAAAGACAAACAAAAAGCCACAAGAACCCACCACAACATAAGGAATAATTAAACACCATAACAAACATGAAAAGGAAAGAAGAATGAAACAAAACAGAAACAAATAAAAACAAGAGTCTCACAAGTACATACACACAAAAACAAAGGTAAAGGCAGCATGTCATACAAACACACCACAACTCACCAAAATTGTTTTTTCAACACGGCATCGAATAGCGAGAGAAGAGAAACAAGTTTTCGAAGAAAAGAGAGAAATATTGTTCAGTTGACACAAACTATTTTTGGATTTACAATACTACATGAGGAATCCAACAATATGTTAACAATACATATTTTGCTCTTGGAATATTGTTGGATCAAACATATTTTTTTCTCTGCGTGTATATCTCATACTTCTTTAATACTATTCTGACTACCAGCACATATCCTAATCTTTGGAAACATGTCAAAATTATACCAGTTCCAAAAACCAATATGGAGTATCGACCTATTGCCATACTGTGTTACATGTCTAAGGGTGCCACCGTGTACGCCCGCCTTGCACACAGAAGGTCGGTGGTTCGATTCCCCGGCCAGGCAACATCAAACTTTTTTCAACGGTGGCAAAATACCCCTCAGTAATGGTGGCGACATTTCCTGAGTATTTCAGCCTTGTAAAACTTCTCTACAAGTGGTGTCTTTAGACACGACGTTCGGACTCGGCGATAAACAGTAGGTTCCATATCATTGAGCTAATATGAATCGGGGTGCACTCATTGATATGAGAGAAGTCTCCCTTGTCCCGTATGGGATGTTGTGGAACAATTTTTTTTTTGTTATATGTCTAAAGTATTGGAAAAAATTATATATAAACAGATTTCTGAGTTTCTTCAACGTGAATCGTTGCTGAGCGATATGCAATCAGGCTTCAGAGCTGGGCATAGTTGTATCACAGCATTAGTTGACGTCTCAGAGTCAATCAGGAATGACATTGATGACAACCAGGCTTGTTTCCTTGTGCTTCTCGATCACTCTAAAGCCTTCGATACAGTTGACCATCGGAACATGGTTTTTAAACTTAGAAGATTCTTTCATTTTACCAATTCGGCCAGTAATCTTATAATGTCATATCTTACTCATAGAACGCAATCAGTGTACTTGGGAAATATTAAATCCCGACCGTTGCCAGCAGATAAAGGAGTACCTCAAGGGTCTATTATAGGTCCACTACTTTTCTCTATGTACGCAAATGATCTGCCTCTTCAATTATCCTACAGCCGTATACATTTGTACGCAGATGACGTACAAATACACTTGAGTAGTCCGCTTAGTGATATATCCCAGGTCATAAACAAGCTTAATGAAGACCTTTCGCGCGTCTCTAAATGGGCCAAAGCTAACGGTTTATACCTCAATCCTTCTAAATCAAAGTGCTTAATAATACATAAAAATAGAAAATTTTCGCTGCAGAATATTGACATACTGGTAAATCAAGAGAAAGTGGATATTGTAACAACTGCAAAAAATCTCGGTGTCATATTCAACAACTCGTTAACTTGATCTAGCCATGTCAATTATGTTGTAGGACAAACATACGCCAAACTACGGACACTATGGCTAACTCACTCTTACACACCGCAGAACATACGCTACCTACTAGCCAAAACATTTCTCATTCCTGGTTTATTGTACGGGTGTGAACTTTTTGCCCACTGTGATTCAGCGAGTCGGCGTAAACTAAATGTAGCGTTTAACAGCATAACGCGCTACGTATATGGAGAAGAAAAGAAGAAATGAACATGTATCTCAATTTTCAAATAGCTTTTTTGGTCTCAGTTTAAATTCGTTGCTTAATTTGAAAGTTCTACAATTTTTACATAAAATCATAGTGAAACAGAAACCCACATATCTATTTCGGAAAATAAAATTTGCTAGATCCAACAGAGGCAGAAAGATTAAACCTCTTAGGCGAAGGAGCCTGGTCTCCGAATGGAAATTTTTTACAGGATCTATACGTCTCTGGAATACTTTAATTTTGGTTTCGTATTTATGTATTGTCATACAAATCCGAAAAGTGTGCAAAGTTTTAGTTCAATTGGTCAACTAACTGCAACTGTGTTAAAAATGATCTCACTAGATTTTAACTAAACGGACACCAATGCAAGTTAAATAAAACACTGTAATAAAAAGAAACAAACCATAAAACTACAAAAAATTAAAAAAATGTTTTTGTAAATTAGTTTTTAAAAAATTTGAAATTTGTTCAAAAATTAAAAAACTACTCTTTGGGTTTTCATAAAACTCATATAACTGATATAAAGACTCATGTATTAAAAATTTCCATTTTTGTAAATAAGCTATAATCTATATGGGAAACGGTATGAAAAACACACATTTTTACCCATGTAATTTCAATAAATTTAAAAAAGTGTTAAACGAACGGATCTGGATGGGTACAAGAGTATATACGGGCTGAAAGAAGACATTCTTAAGCATAATTCTGCGGAAACGAAACCTTGTTCCATGCTGTTCCCTAAAAGTTCTAGTCCACTAAAATTTAAATTTCATAAAATTTAGTACCTGGGGAAAAATAAAATATCTCACTTCATGTAAACGCTACGGTAATTTATTGAAACGGTTCTTAAAGGCCACAATCCTACCTACCTAACAAAAAAAGCACTGAATACAATATCTGTTAAATTTTCTCTATGTTTACGGTGTTAATAGACGTGTCGTTAAATTTCTAGGAGTCTTTTTTCCCAGTTATATCCGAAATCGATTACTTTTGTTTTTTTATAAGATGATTCGCATCCAATGTCCTAAATTTGTAATATCTTTGTTCAATTTCTCCTCATCTACTAGAAGAAATCAATTGAATATCTCTAGTGCTGCTTATCTAATGGATAGATCATTCCAAGTAAGAGTAGCGCGTCTTTATAATGTTTTTCCCAACAACTTATAGGTATTTAATATATCACTGGCAACTTTATGCATCACTTAGAGTGATTAGATTTTCCATCGTTTGATGAACGTCATATTGGAATGTTTTCCTTTTGTTTTAAATGATCTCATTTTTAAGTGTCAGTTAATCTTTATATGATTATAGCATATTATTTTCCATAGTTTTTTGTGTTTTATTCTGCTACATTAAGTACTTTGAGTAGTGGGAATATAAATATTTGTATGAATTTGTTTGCCTTATGGCTTCGAGTATTTTCGTAACTATAGGATTATTTTATATATATAAAGTTTCATATGCACACAGAGTTGTGATAACATACATATATGTAATATAATGTACTTCATTTTAATTGGCCCGATGGCTTAGGATTATTGTTAAGTTGATTAATAAATACTAAATAAAATAAATAGCTATTTCTCCGTCTAGATATTGGAAAAAATTACGTATTTTCCAAACTTTGAAAAAATTGTCGTCTTTAGGAGCACACCACGCCCACACCTTTTCAATATATTAGCAAATTTTTTGGTTTCCTTATTTTAAATATGTTTACTATCGAATCAAAACTGGAATTTGACAAAAAATTGGGGTTTGGCCACGAAAATCGATCCTGAACCATTGTGTGGCGTTAGTTTTGGCCGGGTCGACATTTTTAATTTGAAGTAAAATGGAACAATTAGTTTCCTTTTGTTAACGAAAGTACTAAGTACTATAAAAATTTGTCTAAAACGTGTTTTTGATTTTTATAGATTCTGGGCTTTCAGGTCAGATTTAGAGTTCTGATGTGTTTTATTGCAAACATTTTTGTCGAATATTCGGATCCGATTCGGTCTCATTTTAAATGGGATTTAGAACGTTTTTGGAAAAAGGGACCAAAAATACCCCTTTAATGACCCGTTTAATGACAAAGACACTATATGCCTAAAATGCAAGGATTCCAAGGAATACTGACTTGAATATTTCCAAAAATGTACAAATAGGCGAAACTTCCCCCACGCATTAAGGGTACTTCCCGACGTAAACCTTTCAAAACGCCGATACACGTGTCTTCTAGTTTTGGTCCTCTTGAATAATATGTGCAGGGTTTATTGTAATTTAAAAAAGTTGCATTTTGTTGTACAGTGTAATTGGATGTACGATATAGTTCGCATCTACAATTTTTTAATTCCTTTAATATCTAATATCTCAACCTAGTGCTGATAGACTCAACTTGTATGTACATATGGTTCATAATGTTCTGCTATGCTCACAAGACGATAACAACTACAGTGAAAATCATTAGAAGAAACGGTAAATTACAATAATACAAAATTAAAGCATTAATAAAAAGCAGCAAAATTTGTCTCTGGTTTGGTTGGTGGTGTGTGGTGGTTGTTAGTCAATAGCAAGTAAAAAAGTATCAGTCGGCTTTGCCGAAAGAGATATACCCTCAGCCTGTGTGGATTGAAATACTTTTTTCCAAAAAAAACTTATGTATTCAGGGGGGTTTTCAAAATTTTGGGCGTATGAACCGACAAAAGTATAGATAGGATAGGATTAAAGCTCATAGATAGGATTAAAGCTCAAAAATTTGCGGATAACGATAGATAGGTCATTTTTATCACACTAGCCTAATATCGCTGTAAACAGGGCCACTAGGAAAACCTTCGGTAAAAATGTCCAAAGTATCCTCGAACAGACCCTTAACGACACAAAAATATTGAACATTTGTATGGGTGGTAATACAAGGATTGGATAGACAGGGCCCAAATTTCAACATAAACTAAGTTTCGACAATATTTAGAGATCCAAAGTTTGGACCAAATCGGTTGCTACGTCTATGAGAAATCACGCGTACCATTTTAGTGAATATTTTCGAAGTTTTGTGGGGGAGTTATCGGAAGGAGTGGACCTATAAGCACCATCTTCGAATTTCATCCAATATTCGAAGAAATATTATAATATCCAAAGTGTGGACGAACGCAGTATTCGGTTCGAGCACTCCAGCCACTACATATGGTGCCATAGGGGTTTTTTACAACTTTCGGGCTGGTTTTCTCAAGGAGTATGGACTTACCCCTGAAAAAACTTTTACTGTCGTATTTGAGGCAGCGAATGCAATTTGCTTCAACAAAAAACAAAGTGATTCGAGACCAGTTCTTAAAGAGAATTTATCCAAACTTTGTGTGGAAGATACCCGAAGGAGTGGACAAATATAGTGCATATTCGAACCTGATCTATATCTGGTAGATATATTAGGATGTGTAAAGTATGGACCAAATCGGTCACTCTCATCAAGAGTTATCGTGCGCACAATTTTTCCGAACATTTTTGAACCTTTGTGGGGGAGGTACCTGAAGGAGTGGACCGATATGGCTTATCTTCAAACTTAAACAAAATATTGCACAAAATATTACGAAGTCCACATTTTGTACCGAATCGCAGATCCGTTCGAGATTTATCTTGCATTTTTTGTACCTTTTAGGCTATTTTCTCAGGAAGTATTGACTTGCAGTGAATACAAGTTGCTACAACAAAAATCAAAGCGATTCCAGAGCAGGTCCTTAATTGAACTTCTCCAAAACTTTGTGTGGGAGGTACCCGAAGGAGTGTACCGATTGAGTCCAAATTGGAACATCATCTAAGTCTGGTAGAAATTTCACCATGTGAAAAGTATGGACCAAATAAGTTACTTCCTCTAAGAGTTATCGTGCGCACAAATTTTCCAAACATTTTCGAACTTTTGTGGGGGAGTTACCGGAAGGAGTGGACCGATATAACCCATTTTCGAACTTAAACTAAGTTTGGACAAAATATTACGAAAGCAAAATTTTGGACCAAATCACTTGATCCATTCGAGAGTTATCGCTCCAGCCAGCCAGACAAACAGCAGACGGACATTGCTAAATCAACTCCAAATTGTCTGCAACATATTTCGTTCAAACATACTTGGGATCTAAACCCATTATTTCGATTAGGCACATTTTGCCCGTATGAAAGTGTATATACCCTCGTTAGCATAAAAGCTGAGGGCATAAGTATTTATTCTTAAAAAATTTTGACCTGTTAAATTCAAAACTTCAATTTTAACTAAAAAAAGTAAAAAAGTATAAGTCGGCTTTGACGACAGAGATATATCCTCAGCCTATATGGATCGAAACATTCATCTACGTACAGAATTTTGTGGCTCTTTTTGGAGATTTGAACTTGGCGACAAAAATGTTTAGGATTAGGAGGAGTAGGATTAATGTTCAAAATGTTGCGGAGGAGGTACTTGAAGGAATGGACCGACATAGTCCATTATGGAAGTTGATATTATTTTGGGGGTCATACCTTTTCGATTGATATACTAGTCACTTTAGTGGGTCAGAGTATAACTTTTCGATCGAACTGAAACTAAGTTTGGACAAAATATGACGAAGACCATTTTGGGCCAATGCGGTTGATCCGTTCGAGAGTTATCTTGCGCTGCAACCACTGCAAACGGTGTCATAGGGTTTTGTTTGCACCTTTCAGGCTATTTTCTCAAGAAGTTTGGACATGCCTCTGAATGCAGCGAACGGTGAATTTATCCGAAATTTTGTGTGGGAGGTACCCGAAGGAGTGGACAAATATAGTTCATATTCAAATCTATATCTGGTAGACATATTAGGATGTGTAAAGTATGGACCAATTCGGTCACTCAATTCAAAAGTTATCGTGCGCACAATTTTTCCGAACATTTTTGAACTTTTGTGGGGGAGGTACCTGAAGGAGTGGACCGATATAGCTTATCATCGAACTTAAATTAAGTTTGGACAAAATATTACGAATGCCAAATTTTGGACCGAATCGGCAGACCCGCTCGAGAGTGGACTGATTGGGTCCATATTGAAACTTCATTTAAGTCTGGTAGAAGTTTCACGATGTGCAAAGTAAGGACCAAACCGGTTACTTCCTTTAAGAGTTATCGTTCGCACAAATTTTCCGAACATTTCCGAACTTCTATTGATTTAATACTGTCAAATTTTACACGTTTTCTCCCTCAAATAAGAGTTTCGACTTTGTCACTTTGTTGTCCTTACCGTTACCAGCGCGTTTTCTGCATTTTGGAAATTGTACACACCTCATCTCCGGCGAACATTGTATTTACATCTTTTAATTACTCTCATCATTCTCCTGTTATCAACAAAAACGGAAAGCACAAAGCTTATTGCATTTTTTGTTTATTTTTAAGAAGAATGCCAAAAAATGGTGGAAAATCATTGCCTTTGATTGAATATGACTTTGCAATTGATTGACGAAGAAAATGTAAGAAGCAAGGAGTGCCAACAAGACACTTACAAGACAAAGAACAAAGTTAAGAGTTAATTAAAAAAATGAATGGCATATTAGATTTTAATTAGATGACGTGGACGATAAACAAAGGAAGACAAACAAAAACGGCAATTAACTTTTTGATTACTTGACAATTACTGAAATTGAAATAATGACAAAAAATCTTCTTTGCTGAACAAACCAGGTAAGTAGAATGTAAGTTTATTGTTATTGAATATTGAAATTTCTTAAATTTTTATGTAGCCTACTGCAGTTGTATTAAATGTGATCACGATGCGAACTCACATGCATTCATTACATCGACCCAGTGACAAAAGTCGATGACACCGTTTCAATATATTTTTGTTTGGACATATGCCAATTTTTACTTTGAAATTTTCTGTTGAAAAGTACAAAAAAAATCAATGATTCCTGTATTGGCACATTCCTACGTTACAGACATACATGCATACATATAAACAAGCACACACCCCACATATGAATTCATGTCCAAAAATATTTCACGTTTGTGCATTTCAGGAAAATATTCAAACTGAAACATTTTCAGTCTAGCGATATGCATGTATTTAAGTTGTTGCAGAGACTGCATACGGAACTACTTATGTTTATTATCCTCTTATGGGCAAAAGTATGAATGTAAAACACGTAGCATGTAGTCAATATGAGTTAAGACATAGAAAACATACGGGAACCCTACATAAACAAAATAAATACAACTTTTCGAATTTTCATTTACATGGGTGCTGATATTCCAAAATGTTGTAAACCAAACTTCGAAGAGAACGTCAAATAACATTTGTAGGGATCTTTTAGATATCTGAAATATTCACGAAATGGGCCTACCTTATGCCGTGGGGTTTTTGTAATGTTGTCTGGTTTGGGAATCAAACTCGATCATTCAGTGTGCATCGTTATAGTGTAAAACGGAAAAAATGAGTAAGAGAGGGTTATAGTCGGGCAGGATCGACCATTTGATACCCTACTCCACTACCTATGGGCACTACACATATATACATGATAACATACCAGATATATAACACATGTATTCGCCGTCATTATTGGAAACTTAAGTTGTTAGTTTCATTATTTTATAATGGACAATCTGAACATATTACAAAGAAAACAATATTAAAAGACTTTTTGAAATAGCTTTCGCTGATTTTTAACGAATCGACCAATGAGAAACGACCAATATTTCGAGTTGTTTCATTACTTATGAGCAAAAGGTAGCAGAAAAACTTCAAGACTCCGTACATCGTTGTAATTTACATTAATTTAAAAACTGGGAGTTTCCTAATTTGGCAATCTCTCTATCATAATTGCGACATTTTCTACCATGGAAGGTAAGTGTAGTTTGCAAAAGGGTTGATAAGTAGCATGAAAAGGGACATAGCTAGACCGGTAAATATCTGTGGATAGTCAAGCGGTCCTTAAAGCACTTGTATCCCATTCTATGAAGTCTGCAGCAGGTTTTGGATTGCAAGAACACATTGGATGCGCTAAAATCAATCGTTACATTCTCTTGGGTCCAGGGTGATTGCAACATTAAAAGAAAGGAAATAGCGGTTAAAATAGTGCGCAGCGCTATTGTCAGGTACCTTGTTTGGATGATACTTCTAATGTAAGCGATGTACTCATTGACTTTAATTCATATTATCTACATATCAGAGAGTTTGAATTAATTTCGTGACGATGTAGATGGCTAGCTACAGCTTTGTAATTTGGTATATAAGTTTATATTACACCTAGGATGTTTGGTATTGCAAACGGGCTGTACCGGTACACGTTTTGATATAGCCACGCTTTCATATAGTCCCTACTGAACGGTACCTCCCGATTTGCGGTATTTTGAAGGTTGTGGCCTCATTATCCCACCGAAATGGCAGAAATTTGATGTATAGTCTTCTTTGGGGGGTGACGTAGGGGATGGAAGATACCAAGGAACGGTCCTGACCGGCTTCAACTTGGCAATGCTCAGGATTTATCTTGGTCCCTCTTTCAGCTCAAGTGAACACTGACCTCCCCGTGGTGTCACTTTGGGAGCTGCCCGTTAAAGGTAGTGAGCAAATATATGCCACGCATTTACCCATAAAAACAGGTTTGGGCGTCGGGTTAGTAACCCTCCCCTAGAAAAAGCAGCTTTGGAAAAACGAAGGAAAATTAAAACAAACCCCTCTAAAGTTGATGAACCCCGCAAACGTATTAAGGTCCATGATCTGCGAATCTGCACCTGGAATGTTCGCACTCTTTATAGAAAAGGTGCAGTTTACGCATTGGCAGATGTTCTTGAAAAGTACAAGGCCGACATTACTACCATACAGGAAATAAGATAGATTGGGAAAGGCGTCACAACAATACCTAAAGGTGACGCACTGTATTATAGCTGCAATGACACAAAGCATGAGTTTGGTTGCGAATTTGTAGTTGGTCGGAGATTAAAACATCTGGTCTCTAGCTTCACCCCAGTGAATGAAAGACTCGCTGCAATTCGATTAAAAGCAAAATTCTTCAATATCAGCTTTATTTGTGCTCATGCTCCCACTGAAGACAAGGACGAACAGACCAAAGATATATTTTACGAGCGCTTAGAATAAACTTATGACCGTTGCCCTGCCCATGACATTAATGCCAAAATTGGAAAGGAAAATATCTTTGGCCCAACAGTCGGGATATTCAGTCTTCACAATGAAACATCTGGCAATGGTATGAGGCTGATAGACTTTGCAGCTGCAAAAAAACATGAGGTATCGGGAGAAAAGGAGAGAGGAGAAACGTCTTTTCCGCAGGAAAAAGAGAGGGCAGCTGCCCATCCCTACCTATTCCTAGCTACGCCCTTATTGAATGTATACCGCCCAGCTAGGATGAGGTAAAGGCAGCAATAAACCGGCTGAATAATAAGGCAGCAGGAGCCGATGGCTTGCCAGCAGATCTGTTCAAAACCGGAGGCCACACGCTGATAAGTTGTATGCATCAGCTAGTTAGCACCATCTGGCAGGAAGAACGCGTACCCGACGATTGGAACGTGAGCATCCTATGTCCAGTCCACAAGAAGTGAGATAAGACTATGTGCTCCAATTACAGGGGCATAAGTCTGCTCCCTATTGAATATAATATATTATCTGGCATATTGCGTGAGAGACTAAAGCCTATGGTCAATGAAATTATTGGACCCTATCAATGCGGCTTTAGACCGGGCAAATCCACCGTTGACCAGATATTTACCTTGAGACAAATCCTGGAAAAGACCCATGAACTGCAGATCGACACCTTCCATCCTTTCGTCGATTATAAAGCAGCCTTCGACAGCCCTATACGTTCAAAGGTGTTCCAAGCCATGCCTGATTTTTGGTATTCCTGCAAAGCTCATTCGGCTTTGTAGAATGACATTAACTG
Source organism: Musca autumnalis (assembly GCF_047663935.1). Classification (NCBI taxonomy): domain Eukaryota; kingdom Metazoa; phylum Arthropoda; class Insecta; order Diptera; family Muscidae; genus Musca; species Musca autumnalis. Next base: position 48,183,517 of record NW_027411755.1, read on the forward strand.
ATACTCGGTCCTCGGTTAAAATAGGAAAGAACCTCTCCGAAGAATTTATTACCAAAAGAGGTTTCAAACAAGGAGACGGCCTGTCGTGTGATCTTTTCAACATCCTGCTGGAGAAGGTCATTCGAGACGCGAAGGTCAAAAGAAGTGGAACAATATACACGAACAATGAGCCATGATGAACCCGCTAAAAAGGCGTATAAATACGTGCCACATGGCGGTGTACGCAGAATTGGCAGACCTATGCTTAGACGGAGCAAACAAGTGGATGAAGAGATGAAAAGGCGAGGAATTCCAGAAAGCGAAACAGTAAACAGAGAGAATTTGAGATATTTTCTTAGTTCGGCTTATAGAACAAATGATCTGTAATGGGCCAGCTAAGTAAGTAAGTAGTATGATGATCAGGTGTTCTTTCATGTAATACCTTTATGTTATGTTTTATATTTGTTATTGAATTAGAAGCATAAAAACCAAGAAACACCATTTAATTCTTCTAGCGAAGCTGCGCCACCCTATAACGAAAGCGCCCCAGGGTGGGACAGCTTCGCCACATTTGGACATTATTGAAAAAAATATATTAAATAAAAATAGGTAAAAAACTTTTTAAGTTAAACGGTTTTATGTTAAACATACATTGCAATGTTTAAGATAAATGTACTAAAAACCAAAAAATAATAAAATAGATACAGTCGTGGGAATTATAAACATATGCATAGACTAGACTAAAATAAAACCGTGGGGCACGTCAATTGTCTACAATCGTTGATCAAAATGTTCGTTTTGTAATGTTACACTATAATAAGGCAGTTGTTCAACCGACAGCGATGGACGTATGATAAGTAGGGATAGAATGTGCAAACAAGCTAGCAGACTCGATTATAAGCGAGTTTTAGGGTTTCATAGTGGTGAGCGAGTAGTACTTTGTCGATTAAAGACAAAGTACGAGCAGTAAAACGATTCCTCTCTTTTATTTACATGGAGTGTATAACTATTGGAATTTCCATGAGCAAGAAAATAGTAAGTAATTTCCTCACCGTCTGCGGGCCAACTGCCTAACGACGAATTAAACGATTCTTCTATCGCACATTAAGTCGATAATTTGTAGACAATTGACGTGCCCCACGGTTTTATTTTAGTCTAGTCTATGCATATGTTTATAATTCCCACGACTGTATCTATTTTATTATTTTTTGGTTTTTAGTACCTTTATCTTAAACATTGCAATGTATGTTTAACATAAAACCGTTTAACTTAAAAAGTTTTTTATCTATTTTTATTTTCTAGTTTTTAGTGTTTATTTCGCATTCTGTTTAATTCGTTTAGTGCTTCATTATTGCAAGGTTTCTTGCCCGTTAGTTTATTGCAGTCCAACTCCTCTATACGTAGTCCCTGCAAAGATCTTACTCTACTAAGAGCCACGTAGGCTTGACCTTCTTCAAACAGTTTCGCACCTAAGTATACGACTGCGTGATCCACAGTGCTGCCCTGCATTTTATGTATAGTAGAAGCCCATGATAGTATTAAAGGCAACATTCTGCTTTCAGCCGTCCCGTAATTGTACTTAGCTGGAAACTGTATGGCTTTCGCGTGTATAAGATGTCCTGTATAGTGCACTGTATTCTTCTTGTCAAGCCCTTTTATTTGATACCCATATTGGTGGGATTGATTAAAAATTGTTATCAGCCATTTGGTAGCGGCGGCCATCTTAGATTTCAATTTTTCATAGTAAATTGTATTCTACTTGTTGAGACCTTTCATTTAATACCCATGTTGATGGGATTGATAAAACCTAAGTTATCCGCCATTTTGTAGAGGCCGCCATTTTGGATTTTAATTTTATATAGTACATTGTATTCTACTGGTTGAGCACTTTCATTTGACACCCATATTGATGGGATTGATAAAACCTACGTTATCCGCCATTTTGTAGCGGCCGGCATTTTGGATTTAAATTTTTTATAGTATATTGTATTCTGCTTGTTGAGCCCTTTCATTTGATACCCATAGTTATGGGATTGATAAAACCTACGTTATCCGCAATTTTGTAGCGGCCGCCATCTTGGATTTAAATTTTTTATAGAATATTGTATTCTGCTTGTTGAGCCCTTTCATTTGATACCCATATTGATGGGATTGATAAAACCTACGTTATCCGCCATTTTGTAACGGCCGCCATGTTGAATTTATAAAGATAATGAATAAATATAATTGTATTGTCACCAAAATCCAAAGTGTATACAAAATTTCAGATTAATCGGTTGACAGGAAGAGGGTGAAATTTGAATTACTAAATTTGACCCAAGAATAAATAATAAATAAATAAAAAAACAAACGGGGTGAGCTAAATAAAACCATTTAATAATCGAATTTTGAGCTTGATGAACCATTCTTAGAATCTTTATATAAAGATGTTTATTGAAATCTTAGGTACATTTTTGTAGTTGACTGTATCCTTAATTTTTGAGAGGTTCGGTATCTGTGGACCAGAATAGGAGAAAAAAGTAAAAAAATCTAATATTTTCAAAAGTTTTTGGCTATTTTCGCATCTAAGAACCATTCATAGACATTTTGAATGTTCAGAAAGTTGTTTACTGACATCTTTGCTAAATTATTATTGTTAATTGTTTTCTTGAATTTTAAACGGTTTAGTATCTATGGAGCGGAAACCGAGAAAAGAGGATAAAAATCGCATTTGTTTAGCTATTTTGACCATTAAGAACCGTTTCTACAGAGTTCTAGAAAGTCGTTTATTGAGATCTAAGGACCATTTTACTTTACTAACTGATTGTTTGCTTCAATTTTGTTCGGTTTGATATCTGCAGACTAAAATAGGAGAAAAAGAATATAATGGAAATTTGACAATGACGATTTTGACCTTGAAGATGAAGTCGAATCGATTTTAACGGTTCATAATTATTATTCTTTAGGACAAGAGCTACAACCTTGCCTCCACGAGTAATACCGAATTCCAAGCGGTTTAGAAGATATATGCCTGACAAAATGATCCCTTTTGACATCAAAGGTATGGAAAACACAATTTCGGGCACCATTCTGTGATAACGAAACATTATTCCAAGGTGTTTCCTAAAACTTCTAGTCCGCCAAATATGGAATTTCACTAAAAATTAGTACCTAAGGAAGAATAAAATAACTCACTTCATGTAAATGGTACGGTAATTTATTGAAACGGCTCTTAAAGACAACGATCCTACCTACTTAACAAAAAACAACGAACACAATATCTGTTATAGTTTCCGAGGAACAGCTATTTCTTTCTCCAGAAATTTGCAAAAATTACGTATTTTCCAAAATTGCAAAAAAATTGCCGTTTTTAGGAGCACGCCACGCCCCCACCTTCCAATATTTTGACCTTAAATCCAATATGTTTACTATCGAATCCCATATATAAATAAACAATCGGTGACGACAAAAAAAAATGGGTTTATGCCAGGAAAATCGATTCCTGAACCACTGTGCGGTTTTGGTAGCTTAGAAGTAGGTTACATTTGAGTCGTCGGCATCAATACTCCTTTCCGCTGCATTCCTGATTTCGCTACACATGTTAAAGGTTTATACTTTTTATTTTACCCACAAACAAAAATCTCCTTACTTTGCTTTCCTACAACGGCTCCACATAGGTTGAGATTTATGCAAAATAGTTAAGTTGGCATTGCCAGTTTGCTATTGCAGCTGGTTTGCCGATATTCTCTCCCTCTCCATTCCTTGTGTTGTGAGCTGTTGTTACTTGCCTGGTGTGCCTCGATGATGTTCGACGTCCATTTTGGGTTTATAAATGCAGAGAACATTAAATATGCTGTAGAAAATTGCAATGGAAATGGGCCTGTAGGATCATGGTTTGTAGATATGCAGGGCAGTCCCGTGATGTAGCCTTTTTCAGTGTTATGGGTCATGTTGCTTTTCTTAATGTTTTAAGTTATGGTTGTTGTTGTTGGTATTGTTGTTACTTATGTTTCTACTAACATGGCTGCAGCATTTTTTGGCTTTGTCTTGTCTGTGGTTTATGCGGCTCATGCTTCTTTACCCAGTTAATTAATGTAAATGGTGTCTTTTTCCGCATTGCTTTTTGTTGTGTCTATCTGTCGGCCGCCACAATATTTGTTCGTTGGCATTTAACTTTTTCTTTTTGGGTGGTCTGAAGTGTAAAAATCTGTTTGGTTGCAATTAAATTGTTTTATACTTATTTGCAATATTGGTTAAATGGTTGGATTGGAAGTGGGTAATAAGGGGGGTTTAAAGGGAGCAGAGACAAAGAATGATAGTGGTTAACCGGCAATGAGTAGGACATCTTCAAAATAAGGTCCATTCTGTAGCTACCGTCGGAGATATAAGCGGAAGATTTAAAATATTTCAAAGCATTTCATAGCATTGAAAGTCGAATTGAATCTTTGGACCTTTCAAATGAATTATTGCTCCTGCAAGTCGACTGAAGGAAGATTATAAACGAACGAAATAAACACCTTTATAGAGATTACGAAAAATATAAATAAAAAAATAAAATTATATAATTTTTCGATTAAGCAAATAAAGAACTAATATTTGAGTAGTTTTGAAATATTTTAAATTCTGCTCATAACTTTGAATATTTAAAGAAATTTGGATTAACATATTTGTGTGCTATTTTTTTCGTATTGAATAAAACATCTGGTGAGATTTGCATTTCCTTGTGTTAAATCCTGAATTTTTTATGACTTCCTTATGACTTCACGATTTGCACAATACACACACAAGTGCATATGTATACGAATATCTATCTTTCTCTCTGTCCCTTTGCCTTTTTGTTACTGCCATTGTTGAACTTTACTGACAGCAAAATGCCACTCATGGCTTATTTGTGAAAAGTTTATTTTTTTATGACACTTTACTTTGAAATGGACTGATAGACAGGACGATGAAAAAACAAAAACAAAAAAAACCCCGAAAAAGAAAACAACGAAGACACAACAAATCCCATAGTAGCATTCAAAAGGATAATGGTTTGCTCACATGTTGACTTGGGGCTTTACAAATTTCCACAAGAATGCATTTGAAAGTTGAAAATTAAGTAAAGTAAAACACAAAAAACATTGTCAACAAACAAAAACTATTCCAGAGGATATTCGCATTTCGTGTGAGCACAGGATTTAAATAAAGTTGGTCATTTTAATTGTTTCGTAGAATCAGAAAAAGTTTATCAGCATATGCAGAAGATAATGGGTATTGAAAAACAAAAAAGTAATTACAACAAGTGACACGGTGCGCCTTAACTGAATTTAAATGAAAGGTGCTTACACCTGGGAAGTTTTTTGCGGATTCTGAATCCACAGTATTCATAGATGAGAAAAACCAAGAAATAAAACGAATCGTGGGAGGGATTTTCAAAAAAAAAAAATTGTGTTTCAAATTCAGATTTTAGGTGTATTTTTAGGTTTTCACAATTTTGCTTGAAAACAGCAAGTCCTATCGAAATGGGACTAAAAAATGTTGTAGCGTTGAAAATTTTCTACAAGATTGACGGCAATGGTATTTACGTAGGTTTTACCATTTGTGAGATATAGAAGTTCAAATTAGGACAATGCACTGACTGTATCGCCTCCTTCTAAAACAATGTCATACACGGTGTGGCTTAACTAACTTTAAATAAAAATCGCTTACACCTCAAAAGTTTTTGCGGATTCTGAAGCAGCAATGCTCATAGATGGGAAAAATCCAAAAACAAGAAAAAATCGCCAGATTCCGTTTGTAACACATCGAAATATTCGTCGGAGACCCTATAAAGTATATATATATTATTGATCAGCATAAAATTCCATGTCGATTTAACCATGTCCGTCTGTCCGTCCGTCCGTCTGTCTGTTGAAATCAAGATACAGCTCGCAATTTTAAAGATAGAGAGTCAATATTTGTTACAGAAGTTTTTATTACTTGCCGGATGGTTGGTATTGAAAATGGGATATATCGGTCCACGTTTTGATATAGCCCCCATAGAACGGTACCTCCCGATTTTCGGTATTTTTAAGGTTTTAGCTTCATTATCCTACCAAAATGGCTGAAATTTGGTACGTAGTCTTCTTTAAGGGCATAAAACTTTCCCCCAGAATTTTGTCGGTATCGGTCCACACCTTCATATAGCCCCCATAGAAGGGTACATCCCAATTTTCGGTATTATGAAGGTTTCACACCGAAATAGCTGAAATTTGCTAATTAGTTTACGTTGATGGTATAAAACTTTCCTCCAGAACTTTGTCGTTATCGTCCATGCCTTCATATAGGCCCCATAGAACGGTACCTCTCGATTTTCGGTATTTTGAACGTTGTGGCATCAATATTCCACCGAAATGGCTCAAATTTGGTATTTAGACTTCGTTGGGGGTACTCAAACTTCCCCTTTAAATTTGTCGGTATAGGTTCACGCCTTCATATAGCCCCCATGGAATGGTACCTCCCGATTTTCCGTACTTTGAAGGTTGTGGCTTCAATATTCCACCAAAATGGCTGAAATTTGGTATTTAGTCTTCAATGTGATATAAAACAGTTCGCCAGAAATTTGTCTGTACAGGTCCACGCTTTCATATTGCCCCATTGCCGACTAAAATACGTCGGTATAGATCCACGTCTCGATATAGCCCCCTTAGAACGGTACCTCCCGTTTTTCGTAATACTGAAGGTTGTGACGTCAATATCCCACCGAAATGGCTGAAATTCGTTATTTAGTCTTCCAAGAGTTATAAAATATTCCAGAAGAGTATTATCAGCATACGTCTTCCTATATCCCCATAGAAGAAGTCTTCTTTGAGTCTAAAAACTTTCCGTCAGAAATTTGTCGGTATAGACGTTTCGAAATAGTCCCCATAGAACGGTGCCTCACATTTTTCATACACGAAAGGAAACTAATTATTCCATTTTACTTCAATACAACTTGTGGTGGAGGGTAAAACAAGTTCGGCCCGGCCGTTCTTACTTTTTATACTCTCCACCATAGTATGGAGGGTATATTAAGTTTGTCATTCCGTTTGTAACATATCGAACTAATCATTTGCGACCCTATAAGGTATATATATTCTTGATCAGGATAAAATTCTAAGACGATCTAGCCATGTCCGTCTGTCCGTCTGTCTGTCCGTCTGTTGTAATCACTCTAGCGTCCGCAATAATTGAGATAGAGTGCTGCAATTTTGCACCCGATTGTCTTTTTTCCATAGGCAGGTCAAGTTCGAAGATGGGCTATATCGGTCCACTCTTTGGTATAGCCCCCATATAACGGTACCTCCGGATTTGAGGTATTTTGACCTTATTCGCCACATTTGCAGACCGAATTAGCTATAATTTGGCACTTAGGGTTCCTAGTGATCAACAAACCAATATCCTAAAGGATATGGGCATAGGTCCATGTTTTGGTATAGTCCCCATATAACGGTACCTCCCGATTTTCGTTATTTTGAGAATTTTAGCCACAATTTTTAACCGAACTATCCGCAATTTGACATTTGAGGTTCTCAGTGGTCATGAAACATCTCCACCAAACATCGTCAACATAGGTCCATGTTTTGGTATAGCCCCCATATATCGGTACCTCCCGATTTTCGGTATTTTGAGAATTTTAGCTACAATTTTTAACCGAACTAGCTGTAATTTGCCATTTGAGGTTCTCAGTAGTCGTGAAATATCTCCACCACACATCGTCAACATAGGTCCATGTTTTGTTATATCCCCCATATAACGGTACCTCCCGATTTTCGGTATTTTGAGAATTATAGCCACAATTTGTAACCGAACTATCTGCAATTTGACATTTGAGGTTCTCAGTGGTCATGAAACATCTCCACCAAACATCGTCAACATAGGTCCATGTTTTGGTATGGCCCCCTTATAACCGTACCTCCCGATTTTCGGTATTTTAAGAATTTTAGCTACAATTTTTAATCGAACTAGCTGTAATTTGCTATTTGAGGTTCTCAGTAGTCATAAAACATCTCCACCAAACATCGTCAACATAGGTCCATGTTTTGGTATAGCCCCCATATAGCGGTACCTCCCGATTTGCGGTATTTTGAGAATTTTAGCTACAGTTTTTAACCGAAATGGCTGTAATTTGACATGTGAAGTTCTAAGTGGTCATAAAATATCTCCACCAAACATCGTCAACATAGGTCCATGTTTTGGTATGGCCCCCTTATAACCGTACCTCCCGATTTTCGGTATTTTGAGAATTTTAGCTACAATTTTTAATCGAACTGGCTGTAATTTGTTATTTGAGGTTCTCAGTGGTCATGATACATCTCCACCAAACATCGTCAACATAGGTTCATGTTTTGGTATAGCCCCCATATAGCGGCATCTCCCGATTTTCGGTATGTTGAGAATTTTAGCTGCAACTAGCTGTAATGATCGGTATTTTGAGAATTTTAGCTACAATTTTGTCTATTCAAAAATAATCGTCAATATAGGTCCATGTTTTGGTATATCCCCCGATATATAACTGTACCTCCCGCTTTTCGGGAATTTTCAGTGGTCCCGAAATTTCTTCACTATAATTCGTCAACATGGGGCCATTTTTGAGGGTCTACATTGTTTTTAAGAAACTACCCCCAATTTGACTCTTGAAGTTCCATGCAGATATAAAACTTTTCCGCCAAAAAAAATTAAAGATCGGTTGACTCTTTGATATAGCCCCGTAGGTGGTACCTTTCACCTAGCTGAACACAATTTTTAGATTAGATTAGATAACACTGTGCAACAAAGTGGAGGTGAATTATATCTGCCCCAACATTTGTGTTCACAGTGTAATTTAAGCAATTGTGGGAGGCAGTTGGAGTCTATCCATTGTCGAAAAGTTGTTACACCTAAAATTGTGAAAGGACCCTAATTATTCCATTTTAATTAAGACTATTTTATGGTGGAGGGTATAAAAAATTCGGCCCGGCCGAACTTAACGTTTTTTTACTTGTTATGTTTATTTTATATTTTCAGGATTTTGCTTGGAAACGGTAAGTCCTACCGAAATGGGACTAGAGAAAATTTTGTAGAGGATTTCCACTGCTACAGCATTTCCTTTAGTCTCATTTTGGTAGGACTTGCCGCTTCCAAGCAAAATCCTGAAAATATAAAATAATCCTAAAAATGTGAGCTTTGTCCGCGATTTATTTAAAATACCTCCAGCGATTGTTTCTTGTTTTTTGATTTTTCTAGTCTATGAACATTGCAGTTTCAGAATCCGCAACAACTACCAAGGTTTAAGCGGTTTTCATTTAATGTTAGTTAAGGCTCACCTTATATGACATTGCTTTATAAGGAAGCGATACTGTCAATGCATTGTCCCAATTTGCACCTCCATATCTCAAAAATGGTAGAACCTAGGAAAAAGTCATTAAGGCCAATCTTGTATTACGTATTCAGTGCTACAACATTTTGTTTAGTTCTATTACGATAAGACTTGCGGTTTCCGAGCAAAATTGTGACAACCTGAAATAACACTTTTTTCTGTTTTTTGATTTTTCTCATCTATGAACATTGTAGTTTCAGAATCTGCAAAACTTTTCAGGTGTAAGCACCTTTCATTTAATGTTAGTTAAGGCGCACCGTGGTGAGAAAAGGCTAAAGTTGGAACGGGACGACTATGTTATGCCCTACACCACTACCCCTGTGCATGTGCCATTTACCCATTTTGACACCTGAGTAATATCCGATCATCACCAATCTCGACATGCTTCTTCCTCTCTGGGACCCCCATTAGCCAATAACATTTCGAGACGATCCGTTCAAAAGTGCGACATGTAGGTGTTTATAAAAAATATAAAAAATTGGATACATTACCGACTACTGAGATATCTCCGTTGTAAGATCACCTACGCCAACCTACTTTGCATCAAGGTAAAGGAGATCTTTTCGTTCTTCTTTGCTTTTGGAATACTCCTACTACAAGCGGAGATATTTGCATAGGAAAATACGTTACGTTCCAATCCTGAACGACTCCAAAATCAATAGCTTTCTTCCACTTTGGGACCTTCATCTGCCCCCAAAATTTCGTGACGATCCGATGAAAATTGGAACCTGTAGCGTGATTACAAAAAATAGAAAAATCGGATGTATTACCGACTATTGCGATATCTCCTTCGTTTGACCACCTAGGCCAAACTACTTTGCATCATTGTAAAGGTGAGATTTTCTACTTTCATAGGCATGCTTTGCTTTTGGAAGGCCACTAGTCAGAGCAGTAATTATCGACATTGCAATTGAAATCCCAAAACTCAAATCTTGGGTTGGATTAGCGACTATTGCGATATCTCCGTTTTGTTTAAACAAACGCCAATGTACTTTTCATTATTGTTAATGGCTTTATCACAGCATATGCTTTTTCACATGTATGACATCAGCTGGTCTGTGTATTAGTATACCCAAAGTGAAAACATACATGTGAACAAGTAAAAAAGTATCAGTCGGCTTTGCCGATAGAGATATACCCTCAGCCTGTGTATATTGAAACAATTTTTCCCAAAATACGTATGTACTTAGTGGGTTTTAAAAATGTTGGGCGTTTGAACCGACAAAAATGTTGATTAGGATTAAAGATCAAAACTTTTGCGAAGAAGATACTAAAAGGAATGGATCGACATTGACCGTTATGGAAGTGGATATCCAGGCACTACATATGGTGCCATAGGGGGTTTTTACACTCTTCGGGCTGTTTGGGCAAGAAGTATGGACTTGCCCCTAAAAAAACTTTTACCATCGTAATTGAGGCAGCAAAAAATAAAATAAAGTGATCAGATATCAGGTCTTAAAGTGAACTTATCCGAAATTTTGTGTGGGAGGTACCAGATCTAGTGGACAAACTATTTTCTCAGGAAGTATGGACTTGCCCCTGATGAAACTTGTACCGTCGTATGGAGGGCAGCGAATACAAGTTGCTAAAACAAAAATCAAAGCGATTCGAGAGATGGCCCTAAAATGAACTTTTCCGAAATTTTGTGTGGGAGGTACCCGAAGGAGTGGACCGATTGAGTCCATATTGAAACCTTATCTAAGTCTGGTACACATTTCACGATGGGCAAAGTATGGACCAAATCGGTTACTCCCTTCAAGAGTTATCGTGCGCACATTTTCGAACTTCTGTGGGGAGGTACCGGAAGGAGTGGACCGATATAACTCATCTTCGAACTTAAACTAAGTTTAGACAAAATATTACGAAAGCCAAAGTTTGGACCAATTCGGTTCATCCATTCGAGAGTTATCGTGCGCACCAGCCAGCAAGACAGACTGACGGACGGACATTGCTAAATCAAGTCCACATTGTCTGAAACACATTTCGTCCAAACATACTTGGGGTCTAAAACCATTATTTCGATGAGGCACATTTTACCCGTATGAAAGTGTATATACCCTGAGGGTATAATCACAGGTAGTTGGATCAAAAAATTTAGCTGAAGTTCTCAAAATACCGAAAATTGGAAGGTATCGTTACATGTTGGCTATATCGAAGCCTGGTCTTATGTTGACAATTTTTGCTGTAGAAAGTTTGTGACCACTGGGAATAGTAAATTTTAAATTACAGCAGTTAAAAATTGTTGCTAAAACCCTCAAAATACTGAAAATCGGGAGGTACGGTTATATTGTGACTATACCAAAACATGTATCTATGTTGACGATATTTAGAGAAGAAGTTCCGTAACCTCTAATTTCAAATTACAGATAGATCGGTTAAACTTTCATGACCATTGAGAACTTAAAATTACAGCTGGTTCGATTAAAAATGGAGGCTATACCAAAACATGCTCCTATGTTGAAAATTTTTGTTGGAGAAATGCTCTTGAACCAACTTTAAATGAAAGGGGCTTACACCTGGGAAGTTTTTGCGGATTCTGACACTACGAAGTTCATAGATGAGATAAATCAAAAAAAAAAAAAAAAAAAAAAAACAACATCGCCTGAGTGCAGTTTAAATAAATCGCCTAAAAGTTCAAATTTTTAGGGTTTTTTTAGGTTTTCATGACTTTGCTTGGAAACTGCAATGACCATTTTTGAGATATAGAAGTTCAAATTGGGGCAATGACAATCATGTACGGTGCGCCTTAACCACCTTTAAATAAAAACCGCTTACATCTGGAAAGTTTTTGCGGATTCTGAAACAGCAATGTTCATACAGGGTGCGGCTAAAGTAACTATATGATTTGTTTTTTAAATAACTATTGAATGGAATGAAAAAAAACAAAAAAAAATTATGATAAAAAGAAAGTTTATTTTATGTTATTTTTTTACATTAATTATGAAAAATAATATCAGTTAAATGAGAACCGTTTTCTCTAACGCAAAAATGTGCTCTTTTTATGGCATTTTCCATTTTCGGGCGGTAATGCCACACCAAACGGTAACACGAATTGCGTGTAAAGATTTCTGATGAAGATTTTTGGGATTTTGGGATCCCCAAAATTTGTTGTTTTGTTTATTTACGAAACCGTTCAAGTGAAAATGCGTTTCGTAGGTCATCATTAAATTTGACAAAAAAATTTCATTTTGATCAACGAGATTTAAAACTGCTCTAGCATATTCCAAGCGCAATACGAAGTCCTCAGGATTTAGTTTTTGGACTAGTTGGATTTTGTAAGGGAAGAGGTGCAAATCGTGTTTTAAAATTCGCCGAAGAGTCCGGTCAGAAAGCTGCAACTGGGAAGATCGTCTTCTCGTTGATGTCTCCGGATTTTCTTCGACGCTCTGTCGCAAAGCATCAATATTTTCGGCCGATCTGCCAGTTCGAGGTCTGCCCGTACGTCTTGAATCTCCGACAGTCCCATATTCAGCAAAATTATTCACCAACGACGAATGGTTGGAGCAGTTCTTACACCATAAAAGCTTCTGTATGCACGTTGAGTATTAATTATCGAACGATGATTTTCAATGAATAGAAAAACAATCTTAGTTCTTTGCGCAATTGTATAGCGTTCCATTTTTAAATATTCTCCCAAGTTTAATTTCTGAAATAGGAAAAAAGAAAAAGTTAAATACTCGCAAGCAAAGAAGTTAAAATGGTTTTACATCATATAGTAACTTTAGCCGCACCCTGTAGATGAGAAAAATCGAAAAACAAGAAAAAAATTGCGGTCTTTCTTGGAAACCCCACGTCCTATCGTGCTAAAGAAAATGTTGTAGCTGTGAAAATTCTCTGGAGGATTGACCGTTATGATTTGTTCCTAGGTTTTGCCATTTTTGAGATAGGTCACATTTTTAAGTTTTTTTCAGGTTTTCTCGATTTGCTGGAATATTATAAGTCTTATCGAAATGGGATTAGATAAAATCGTATAGCTGTGAAAATTCTCTACGAGAGTGGCTTTCGTAGTTTGTTCCTATGTTTTGCCATTTTTGAGATATATAATTTAAAGTTGGGAAATTGCAGTCATGACATTGCTCATATAGTCAGTGAATTGTCCCAACTTGAACTTCTATATTTTGCAAAATTGTAAAACCTAGGAACAAATCATAACGGCTATCCTCTAGAGAATCTTCACAGCTACAACATTTTCTTTAGCCCCATTTCGATAGGACTAATATAAAGCTAAAAATGTGATTTCTGATTTATTTAAAAAGCGCTCCGGTGATTTTTTTTTGCTTTTTCTCATCTATAAACATTGTACTTTCAGAATCCGCAAAAACTTCCCAGGTGTAAGCTCCTTTATTTAAAGTTGGTTCAACCAACTTACAACTTAACAAGTAAGAACAGACTATAGTCGGACGGGGCCGACCATGTGATACCCTATACCACTATCCCTGTGCACTAGCTTTCCGGGCTAGCTGTTATAAGATGTGCATTAGAAATTTTACCAATTTTCACACAAAAGTTTTGATCAATTTAACCCGCTAAATATTATCCGATCATACCGTTGACTTGCACGCTACTTCTTCATCTCAAACCAAAACTACGTTTAAAATTTCGCGCCGATCGGACTATTATTGCGACCTACAGAGCGGCTACAAAATCGAGCAAAAATTTTGTTTTTGGTCCATTTCATCCCTTTAACATTTCACGATCATCGCCAAAAACTAATCAGTTCTATTCTGGTCCAAACCCGACCTCCATACTAAATTTCGTGACAATCGGTCCATAATTGCGGCCTCTAGCTTGATTACAATTTTTAATGGACGGACAGACGGACGGACGGACGGACGGACACACATCGCTAAATCGCTTTATCTCGTCGAGATATGAAGTTTGGTATACCACATGAGGGGTCTACGACGAATATTTCGCGGCGTTACATGAATTTTTGGGAAAACAAACTTATTATACCCTTTTCCACATTGTGGTATAGGGTATAACAACATACGGACATGGCTAGATAGATAAATAGATACACTTTATATGGTCGCAACAAGATAATTCGACCAGATTATGAAAGAGGACCGACAAAAAGAAGACACGTGTATCGTCGTTTTGAAAGTTTACGTCGGGAAGTAACCTAAATAGGCGCGGCAAGTTCTGCCCATTTCTACAGGTTTTGAAATATTCGACATTTTAGGTAAAAAGTGTCTTTGGCAATATTGCTGACAACAATGCGTGGTATCTTTATATGAAACAAGTGAGCAAAGGCTATAGTCGGGATGGGGCCGACCATGTGATACCCTACACCACTTCCCCTTTGCATAAGCTTTTCACTGCTAAACATTTCTTTTAGGGAATATAATCCGACTACCACCAAAAATAAAATGTATCTTTCTCTCTGGGACCCCCATAAGCAACCAAAATTTCGTGACCATCCGATCAAAACTACGACCTGTAGCTTGATTGCAAAAAATGGAAGAATTCGATGCATTATCGACTATTGCGATATCTCCGTCATTTGGTTACCTACGCCGACCTAGTTTGCATCATTGTAAAGACGGGATCTTCTACTTTCATAGTCAGGCTTTGCTTTTGGAAATTTTACAACTAAAGCTGTGATATTCGTCAATATAATTAAAATCGCAAAAATGAAAATTGGGGTTTTATTTGCTACTATTGTGATATCTTCGTTGTTTGATCACCTACGAGCACCTACTTTACATCATAAGAAAGGTGATATTTTCTTCTTTAATTGTCAGGTTTTGCTTTTGGTATAACCCATATAGAAGCTGAGATATTCGCTTTGGAAAAAACGTTGTCTTTTTATCCACCTAAGTTTTTTGCCCTTTCCGACCCGTAAATATTATCCGACCATCACCAAAATCAATAGGCTTCTTCCCCTCCGGGACCCCCATCAACATGCAAAATTTCGTGACGATCCGATCAAAATTGCGACCTGTAGCGTGATTACAAGGTTTAGATGGACAGACGGACAGACGGACGGACGGACTGACGGACGGACACACATAGCCAGATCGACTCAGCTCGTCGAGACATTCATTATACCCTACACCACTATGTGGGGAGGGTATTATAAGTTGGTTTTGGTCAAAAAGTTTGTAACGCATCGAAATAATGGTCGTAGACCCATACTTATATATCGTCACGGATCGTCACGAAATTTTGGGTGTTGATGGGGGTCCCGGAGGGGAAGAAGCCTATTGATTTGGGTGATGGTCGGATAATACTTAGGGGTCGTAATGGGCAAAAAACTTATTTGGAGAAAAAGATAACGTTTTTTTTCCTAAGCGAATATCTCAGCTTCAATATGAAGTATACCAAAAGCAGAACCTGGCCATGAAAGTAGAAAATATCGCCTTTCTAATGATGTAAAGTAGGTTCTCGTAGGTGATCAAACAACGAATATATCGCAATAGCCGCTAATAGAACCCAACTTTTAATTTTTGCGATTTTAATTATAATGACGAATATCACAGCTTTGGTTGGGGACTTTCCAAAAACAAAGTCTGACTGTGAAAGTAGAAAATCCCATCTCTACAGTGATGCAAAGTAGGTTGGCGTAGGTGGCCACATAACAGAGATATCACAATAATCGGCAATACATCCCATTTTTTCATTTTTTTGTAATCACGCTACAGGTCGCAATTTTGATCGGATCGTCACGAAATTTTGGGGGCTAATGGGGATCCTACAGAGAAAAAAGCCTATTGATTTTGGTGATGGTCGGATAATAATCAGGGGTCGGAATGGGCAAAAAACTTATTTGGAGAAAAAGTCAACGTTTTATTTCAAAGCAAATATCTCCGCTTCTAAAAGGGGTATATCAAAAGCAAAACCTGCTAATGAAAGTAGAAAATATCACCTTTGCAACGATGTGAAATGGGTTGTCATAGGTGGTCAAACAACAGAGATATCGCAAAAGCCGCTAATAGAACACAACTTTTCATTTTTGCGATTTTAATAATAATGACGAATATCACAGCTTTGGTGGGACCTTTCAAAAGCAAAGTCTGACTATGAAAGTAGAAAATCCCATCATTACAATGATGTAAAGCAGGTTGGCGTAGGTATCCAAATAACGGAGATATCGCAATAGTCGGTAATACATCTCATTTTTCCACTTTTGTGGAAATCACGATACATTTGAATTGGATCGTCACGAAATTTTGGGTGTTATTGAGGGTCCCACAGAGGAAAAAACCTTTTGATTTTTGATAATGGTCGGATATTATTCAGGGGTCGGAATGTGACAAAAAAAAAAAATATTTGGAAAAAAGACCAACGTTTTATTTCAAAGTTAATATCTCCCTTCTGTAGGAGGTATATCGAAAGCAAAACCTGGCAAGGAAAGTAGAAAATATCACCTTTACAACGATGTGAATTAGGTTGTCATAGGTGGTCAAACAACAGAGATATCGCAATAGTCGGTAATGTAACCCTTTTTCCATTTTTGTGCAATCACACTACGAAATTTTGATCGGATCCTCACGAAATTTTGGGGGTTGATGGGGGTCTAACAGAGAAAGAAGCCTATTGATGGTTGGCATACATCCCACTTTTCCATTTTGTATTTGGGTTGTAACGTCGATACACTTAAATGCGTTTCAAAAAAATTGACCTGTGTTAATGAAGACATTCAGAGCAAAGGCGTTAAGCTATCCCAATTTTAATATTTTGAATTTTATTAGTCAAAAGCTTATGAACAGGGGTAGTGGTGTTGGGTATCACATAGTCGGCCCCGACCCGACTATAGCCTTGGTTCACTTGTTTTGGTATATATAAGTATGGGTCTACGACCATTATTTCGATGCGTTACAAACTTTTTGGCCAAAACCAACTTTTAATACCCTCCCCACATAGTGGTGTAGGGTATAAAAACGTTGACTTTCCTCCACATAAGCTTTTCGCTTATTCCGACTCCTCAATATTATACCATCACCAAACTAAATAGGCTTCTTCTTCTGTGGGACCCGCATCCACTCCCAAAAAATTCGTGACGATCCGATCAAAATTGCGACCTGTAGCGTGACTACAAGCAAATCAGAAAATGGGATGCATTAGCGACTATTGCGATATCTCTGTTGTTTGAGCAGCTACGACAACCTACTTTACATCGTTGTAAAGGTGATATTTTCTGCTTTCCTTGCCATGTTTTGCTTTTGATATACCTCTTAAAAAAACAGAGATATTGGCTTTGAAATAAAACGTAGACCTTTTCTCTAAATAAGTTTTTGCCCATTCCGACCCCTGAATATTATCCGACCATCATTAAAATCAGTAGGCTTCTTCCTCAGTGGGGCTCCCATTAACCCCCAAAATTTCGTGAGGATCCGATCAAAATTGCGACCTGTAGCGTGATTAGAAAAAATCGGAAAATGGGATGCATTATCGACTATTGCCATATCTCTGCTATTTGACCACCTACGACAACCTACTTTACATCGTTGTAAAGGTGATATTTTCTACTTTCCTTGCTATGTTTTGCTTAAGATATACCTCTAAAAGAAACAGAGATATTGGCTTTGAAATAAAACGTTGACCTTTCTCCAAATAAGTATTTGCCCATTCCGACCCCTGAATATTATCCGCCCATCATCAAAATCAATAGGCTTCTTTCCCTTTGGGACCCCCATTAACCCCCAAAATTTCGTGACGATCAGATCAAAATTGCGACCTGTAGCGTGATTACAAAAAAATCGGAAAATGGGATGCATTATCGACTATTGCCATATCTCTGCTATTTGACCACCTACGACAACCTAATTTACATCGCTGGAAAGGTGATATTTTCTACTTTCCTTGCCAGGTTTTGCTTTTTATATACCTCTTAAAGAAACAGAGATATTGGCTTTGAAATAAAACGTTGACCTTTCTCCAAATAAGTGTTTGCCCATTCCGACCCCTGAATATTATCCGACCATCATCAAAATCAATAGGCTTCTTTCCCTTTGGGACCCCCATTAACCCCCAAAATTTCGTGACGATCAGATCAAAATTGCGACCTGTAGCGTGATTACAAAAAAATCGGAAAATGGGATGCATTATCGACTATTGCCATATCTCTGCTATTTGACCACCTACGACAACCTAATTTACATCGCTGGAAAGGTGATATTTTCTACTTTCCTTGCCAGGTTTTGCTTTTGATATACCTCTTAAAGAAACAGAGATATTCGCTTTGGAAAAAAACGTTGTCTTTTTATCCACCTAAGTTTTTTGCCCTTTCCGACCCGTTAATATTATCCGACCATCACCAAAATCAATAGGCTTCTTCCCCTCCGGGACCCCCATCAACATGCAAAATTTCGTGACGCCAGATCGACTCAGCTCGTCGAGACATTCATTTTGGTATACATAAGTATGGGTCTACGACCATTATTTCGATGCGTTACAAACTTTTTGGCCAAAACCAACTTATAATACCCTCCCCACATAGTGGTGTAGGGTATAAAAATTAACCCCCATGCGAGTCACTAAATGGATCTTTTGGTCCCTTTTTTCAAAAACTTTTAAAAACTCCTTTAAAATGTGATCGTATCAGATCAAAGTGTTCTACAAAATTATTTATCATAAAATTTTACTATAGGACCCCGAATACATCAAAACTCTAAATCGTACCTAAACGCCAGGAATCTGCCAAAAGTAAAATCACGTTTTAGGGTTAATGTTGTACTTTATCTGAGTTTATTAAGTTTTGTCCCACACGTCAAAGACAAAAATAATATATGCTCTGTTCCAGAACCTGCAAGAAGCTACTATTTTTTACTACGATAACATTTTTTCCTTTATGTTATCGGAAAAAATAGTAAAAATTAGTAGATTCTTGCAGTACTGGAACAGAGCAATAATGTATACATCATTGATAAATATAATAGCTACCAAGGCATATTTATTAAAGGTAGAAGTGACAACCAGCTGTATTCTTACTTTTTTTGTAAACTTAGTTTTCAAAATGTAATAGGGTGTACTCATGAAATTTGAAACTTTGAAATTTGCTAACATAAAATACTTATTTTAATGGTAAACGTGTAATAAAAATTACCTACGAGAGTTCTGAATGCGTTATATTTACATTTTGATTCAAATTTATTCTATTTTAGAGGGTTTTCAAAATGTATTTATGTGTTTCCTGAAAACAAATTTTGGAACGACCCTATTATTCAATATTTTCTTTGACAATTAATTTTCAATAACAACAATGTTGTTTTTGTAAAATTTTTAGTTGTTGTAATTCATGCACATACCTTCTATAAATTTGCCTTGATAGCTACAAATTAAATTTGACACAATCACAATCAAATCAAAAAAATTTTTGGGTGTTTTGTTGGCAAATTTGATGTATATATTTTCTTGATATATGTATATTGCAAATACATATTTCATTTATTCGGCGACTTATATTGAAATTTTATGGATATTATTTTTTTCCTTGACGTCTTCTATCTAGAAGGAAGTTTTGTGGGACAAAACTTAATAAACTCAGATAAAGTACAACATTAACCCTTAAACGTGATTTTACTTTTGGCACATTCCTGGCGTTTAGGTACGATTTAGAGTTCGATCATATTTTAAAGGAGTTTTTAAACGTTTTTGAAAAAGGGCCAACAAGACCCGCATGAGGATTAATTTTTTTCATAAAAAGATACCCCGCATTGTTGTCAGTAATATTGCCAAAGACATTTTATACCTAAAATGCAAGGATTCCAAGGAATTTGATGTCGAATATTTCAGAACCTGTAAAAATGGGCGGAACTTGCCACGCCTATTTAGGTTACTTCCCGACGCAAACTTTCAAAACGCTGATACACGTGTCTTCCTTTTTTCGGCCCTCTTTCATAATCTGTGCGGGGTTTCTTGTAATTTTAAAAAAAAGTTCGAGTTTGTTGTACATTGTAATTGTTCAACAAACATCCCATACGGACCAAGGGACACTTCCCTCATATCAATGAGTGCACCCTGATTCCTACTGTTTTATGTCGACTCCGAACGGCATGTCTTAAGACACCACTCGTAGAAAAGTTTTACATGGTTGAAATACTCAGGAAATTTTGCCAACATTTGCCACCGATGAAATTTTTTGTGTTGTCTGGCCGGTGAGTCGGACCCACGACTTTCAGCGGTGGCACTCATGGCGTTACAAACGGAAAAAACTTAATGCGTACTTAAAATATGTATACTATGGTGGGCCTTAGCCAGCAGTCATGTACCATCAGCCTATGACATAATTAAAAAAGCAAACCCAATATGGGATGTTTTCCAAAACATAACAGGTACCGGAAAAATATGGATAAATATTGATACAATTTTGGAAGATATAATTTTAGAAGAAATATTGCGGCGTTCAAAGATTTGATCAACTCGAGGTTCCCCTCTAAAAGCCATAGTTGGTGATCCGTTTTTACAGCTTCAGGTTAATTATATCAATCAGTATGGACTTATACCGTTAACAATTGTACTGTCGTAATATGAGCCGCGGGGAATACCTGATGTAAAATGTTCAAAACTATCCTAGAATTGTCCATTCACATTTGTGAAAATATTGAAATTTTGTTTGAAAGGTACCAGAAGACCGATATAGTCCATATTCGAACTTGATTAAAGTGTGAAAGGAATACTACGATGCACAATGGTTAAACCAATGTCAATCACTCCACAAAAAGACTGCAAGAAGTACACAACCCCCAGTGAGGCGTCGTCGTCAGAATACGAGACTCCCCCGCAGTTCCCTAACAAGCCGTACACGCAGCACTTAACACCAATCATTGCTGTTCCAATCCCTGAAATGCATAAATTTTCCAATTTAATTGCAGTGGACTCTGAGGTAAGATCGAGGAAATAGTGGATTTCATGAGTCGGAAGAATATCATGGTCGGGGGTGCAGGATATCAAGCTCAAAAGAACAAGTGTAGCTTACAGCGTTGTTATGGTTACAACGTACTAGAGTAGGACGCACCAGAAGTGAAGGCGGGGGATTAGCTTTCCTATTGCACAAGTCTGTTCAATACAGACCTATCTCCCTTGAGCCTGACTCTAATGACCCGTACGTGGAATGTATATGAATAGTAGTCCAGAGTGGAGTGGAGTTGTTTACGGTATACATCCCGATAATTAACTGTATTGCGGGACTTTGATGCTCATCATGAGTTGTGGCATTCGGTCCTCGGCAATGGCCACAGACATATAGTACTGTCTGAGCAGATTAGTAGCTCGACCGAACAAGAATTAGCGAACAGTGTCACAATTCGCCAGATATAACCATCATGTCACCAGTAGGCCTATTCTGTAACTTTTAACAACAATCGATATTGTTAAAATTTCTTTTGTTTTTGTAACAACTACAAAACAAACAAATGAAATTGTTGTAAAATAAACAATGATAAAAGTTACAGAATAGCCCTACTGGTCTGACAAATGACGTCAACTGGCAGACCTTCATTTATCTTGGGTCAGATAATATCTCATAGTTGTCTGCATTAGCACACTACCCGATTTCATTACCTCTGAACGCCGCACTTTCCTTAATCTTTGAAAGGTAATTGATTTAGTTTCAGAGAGTTCACTAACCAACGCATCAGAGATCTGCCCAACCCTTCTGATGTTTGGGTAGCAGAAGGACTTTTCAAGACATTATCACTGCTGCATCCGCTCTCCATGTGTTGGTCGATTACCCGAAATAATACCAAATTTCCCAGCAGAGGCGACAGGATTAAAAAATCAATGTGATAAGTTTAGTCGTGCGAACCCCAGTGACCCCAGAGTCAGGGAGCTGACACTGGAAGTTAACCGGTTGGTCGGTGAGCATACATGGAACAAGTGGCTGAAACATTGCAACCTTGGAAACGTAATAAGTGAATTGTGAGCAACGGTTAAGTCACTATAGAACCCTGGGAAAAAGAAAAACAGGAACTCAGTCACGTTGGCGACGGAACGCTGACTTCCCTGAATAGGTGTACAAGTTGTTTTAATCGACAGTTTGTTCTTTCTAGCGAGGATGAAACTCCACAATTTACAATGGGTGATGCTGCGAATGCTATCGGGAACGCTAAATCATCCAAAGCGTTTCGCCCCGATCGTATCTCCGTTGTAATGCTGATACAGCTGAATGAACTGGGAGTCGTGAATCTCACCAAAGTTCTTAACTTGTCGCTAGCCCACATAGTTCCCGAAGTCTGGAAAATGAACAAGGTGGTCCCGCCACTGAAACCAGGCAAGGATGCCAGAAAATGTGAAACGTACAGACCGATTTCGCTTTTCTCGTCCGTAGCAAAGACTCTTGAGGCCTTACACATTCCCAGTGTCTTAAATAGCTAACCAGCTGCCGATAATCAGCATGGATTCCGTAGAGTGAAACAGGGAGTTCCCGGGGACAGGGAGATCGTAACATATGCGGATAATTGGATGATCTTGGGGTAGGGTAACTTCTCTGATACCATTTTTCTACGCGATTAATATGCAAATATCCACCACTAAATCTACACTGTTAATCACGTGAACTGAGTTGAATGACATGGTCGATGGAAGCAGAATTACGACCATCACCTACCCCCATCATGTTCATGTCGTCCGTGCATGACACAGTTATCTGCTACAAGTTGAGGAGAATACCCTCTCCGTTTCCGAAAATTCGCAGTCGATTTAGCCTTATAAATCCGTCCGTCTGTCAGGATGGTGCGCACGATAATTATCGATGAAGGGATTTGGATCAAACTTCTTACTTCGTAAAATCCAATCTTAGATACAGATGCTCCACAATGCACCCTTTTTCGGGTAACTTCTCAAAAAAACTTCAAAAATGTTCTGTTTTTTAAACATCCATAGATGAAACAATAGTGGTTATATTTTAACAATATCAGATAACTAAGATAACAGATTACCTCGATAACACATACATATTTAAAAATTAACCTTCTTAAGTGTTTCTTATGGTGTTCATTTACTTAAGTTCATAACAAGTATTTCACTTTCAAAGCTACAATATAGAATGAAAAATAATTTGCCTACATCTAAGCCCGTAGAAGATGCGTCACGCTCATTATACTTTTAAGAGGGTTTTAAATCCTTTTCAATTTTTGATTCCTTCAACATTCTACAGACAACCACTAATCTGGGCATTCTTTCTTCTAATTAATTTAATTTGAGATTTTATTATTGTCATATAACTATTTAATTCTATCAATTAACGACACGTGTATTTGTGGTTGAGTGAATGTGTTAAGAAACTTATTTTTATAGTTTTACCGCGTATGGTGTTCCTTTACGGGAAGAAATTAAAGGCACAACTCGGTAGAGTTTTATTTATAGTTTATTTTGTATTTCAAGTAACCCCAAATAATCCATGATAGTATTTAAGTTTCTTCATAAAACGAAAAATAATCTCTTAACAAAGAAAATTAGAATGTACTTTGTAATTTTAATAGTGAGTAATTAGTTTAACGTTACTTTAGTGCGTCATGAGTGGGATTAGAAAGTAAAAGAAATATATTTACGATGTTTTCGAAGATTCTAAAAGTATTAAGACAAATCAAGTTTAGGTTGCATACGAGTAAAAGAGAATGCGAGGGGTGAACGATAACTATCCGGCCTAACAATGAAAACGTGGCATCGTTTCAAAAAGCTGAAAAGCCAATTGATTATTCCCTTCGCCGCAATGAAATCATGATATTGTAGCTATCACTAAAAAGTTGCGACACTGTCAGTTCGTTTTGAAAAACATTACTCTCTGTAATAGAAAGTAATGATGAAGTTAAGCCATACTCCCGGTAATACTCCAGACTCCAGACATAAAAATAATCAAATGAGATTGAAACTCCAACCAAAACAAAACAACCGTTACCTCTTTCACTATGTCCGAAGAAAATGAATGCGAACGAAAAACACCTAAACGTTGTTCTTCATTGTAATATTGACTTTGTTTTTGTTCTGAAAAACTACAAGATTATACACGAGTTAATTAGTTTTTCTTTCGTTTTCTTTTTCGTTCGACATAGCGAAACAGGCTGGTAAAACAGACAAGGAAATTTTTATAACACTGTTTCGAGCTAGGTACAACAATTGTTTTTGGTCGTGATTTAGAGTCTCCGATAACATCAAGCCTATTGTAAATAATAAACCTTGTATAACTTTAAACATACTTAGATAAATAAAAGAAAATATAAAGGTGTGTAAATAAACAAGTAAAAAAAGCGTTAAGTTCGGTCGGTCCGAACTTTTTATACCCTCCACCACAAATTTCAGCCATTTCGGTGGATTAATGTGGCCACAACCTTCAAAATACCGAAATTCGGAAGGTACCGTTCTATGGGGGCTATATGATGGCGTGGACCTATACCTAAAATTTCTGGGGGAAAGTTTTTTACGCCTAAGGAAGACTAAATACCAAATTTCAGCCATCTCGGTGTGATAATGAGGCTTAAACGTTCAAAATATCGAAAATCGGGAGATATTGTATTATGGGGCTATATCAACACGTGGACCTATATAAACATTTTATGGTAGAAATGTTTCTTAGCCTCTGAAAACACAAAATACAAAGTAACAACCGATTCTTTGGTCAAATGGGTCTAATACATTCAAAATATATTTAAATGACGCGTACTTTATAAGGGGCCTTATGTGGGGGCTATAGCAAAACGTGGACCTATATAACCCAACTTTGGTAGAAATGTTTTCTGGCCTCTGAAGACACAAAATACCACATTATAACCAATTCTGTGGTCAAATGGGTCTAATACATTCAAAATATATTAAAATGACGCGTACTTTATATGGGGCCTTATATGGGGGCTATACCAAAACGTGGACCTATATAACCCAACTTCGGTATGAATATTTTTTGGCCTCTGGAGATACAAAGTACCAAATTACAACCAATTCTGTGGTAGAATGGGCCAAATATCTTAAAAATTCCTTAAAACGACGACGCGTCACGCGTCATTTTGTATGGGGGCTATACGAAAGCGTGGACCTACATAGCCCGCTTTCAATACCAAAAGTCCTACGTAAATATAACATATTTTCCCAAAATTTCATCAACCTACGTCAATCCGTTCGGACGCTAGAGTGGTTTCCACAGACGGACCGACGGACAGACAGACGGACGGACATGGCTATATCGATGTAGAATTGCACGCTGATCAAGAATATATATACTTTGTGGGGTCTACAATGATTATTTCGAGTAGTTTCCACCATCCTATGGTGGAGGGTATAAAAACACAAACATCATCTTTATTGGATCGATGGAATGGGTTCAAATGCTGATGAAAATATCGGATCTTTCACGGCTTTCTTTGCGTGGGTTCAAATTCTAATGAATAGATCGGACCTTTCACGACTTCCTTTGCATGGGTTCAAATGCTAATGAAAACATCGGATCTTTCACGACTTTCTTTGAAACCATGCAACAGATGACATGAAATCACGTCTTCGCGCAGAACCACTTCCTTTAAATTTTGCTGGAATATTTTTTTTTTTTTTTTTTTTTTTTTTTTTTTGTTTGGTACAACATCCGATTTTGGGTGACCCTCACGACCATCGTTTTTTTGCTAGTATCAGCCACGATTGAATTAATTAAACCAGTTTTTCATAGTACTATAGGATGGTCCTTTATCGACATATAAAGATTTAATTTGATCGATGCACTCTTGCCGTTATTATTCACGTCGAAATTTGTAAAAAATGATCGGACGAAAATTTTCACATGTAAATTCCATTTCTTTGGCAATGTGATTTTTAAGTCACTGTAAACAACACAAAATATGGTCGTACGTCAAACTGTCCTGAGTACGTATAAGCTAAAAACTCTCAAACTGTCCAAAAAAAATTTCAAATGACGCCTCACGCCAGATAGTTTTCGTGCAGCCCTCGTACGGTACAGACAGTAGTTAACAACAAACTATTTTATAAACACAACATTACTCCTCAGAAAGTGAAGATTCAACAAACACATTAATAGAACAGCATAAAAAGTTGTTTATTAAAATCCATATTTTTAAATTCTCCCAAGTTATCTTACAAAAAAAGCTTTGTTTCCAGGTATATGTAAATGGATTTTTCGATAACGCTAGATAAGGGTTTCTAACAATATTTTGCAGATAACAGTAAATATTTCTGTATTTTCCCTACTATAAAAAATCGGAGACAATTAATACCCTATATGAAACTAATACATGATTAACCAACACGCAGAGAGAAAATATTTTTCGGTTTTGTTGGAACAAAAATATCTATTTTGGTTCCAAAAATGTGTTTGTTTTGTACAAACATTGTAATCCAAATCCAAAAATACCATCTTTTGTTTCGAACATAGAAAACAAAAACAACTTTCGAATTTTCGCAATATTGCAAAAATCGTTAACAATACCGATTGTACGAACAATCATAATCTAATTTTTTTACAAAACATATTGTCAGCCCTGAAAACCAGATACTAAATTTTTTGATTTGAGTGTATATACTTCTCATATACACTTTTCACATAACTTGGATATAAATGTCGCGTATAATATTGCAATCATTGATGAACACAATACATGGTTTGCTACTTTAGCTGACAACAAAGACAAACAAAATGCCACTAGCAGCCACCACCACGACATAAGGTATAATTAAACACCATAACAAACATGAAAAGGAAAGAAGAATGAAACAAAACAGAAACAAATAAAAACAAGTAAAAAAGCATTAAGTTCGGCCGGGCCGAACTTTTCATACCCTCCACCATAAAATATTCATTCAAGTCCCCAACTTTAAGTGAGTACGTTAAAATGTCAGATAATGTACATAAAATGCTTCATTCGGGAGGCCCTTTTTTATGGTGCCTATATCTAACTGCTGACAATTTTTGGTGGGCTAGAAATTGGGAGGTACTGTTATATAGGAGTTTTAATAAAACATGGGCCTATGTTGACAGTTTTTGATGGGAGCCTTTAATGTCAAATAACTCCTAATTCGGTTAAAAATCCTCAAAATATCGAAAATCGGTACATAACGTGGGTACTTCAAATGTCATTAACAGCTAGTTCGGAGGTATCTGGGCTATACGAAAATATGAACTTAAATAAACAATGTTTGTTGCAGAATTTTTGTTGACTTTTAAATTTCAAATTACTGAAAGTTCGTCCAAAAAATAAAGCTAAGGTACGGAAAATCGGGAGGTTTGTTTTGGGGCTATACAAAAACATGGACCTACGTTCGGTTAAACATTTTAAGTAAAATCCTCAAAGTACCGAAAACCGGGAAGTATAGTTATACTGGGGCTATGTTGAAAATTGTTGATGCAGATGTGTGGTGACCACTACAACCTTCAAATGTCAAATTACAGTTAGTTCTGTTAAAAATTGTAGCTAAAATTGACAAATTACTGAAAATTGGGAGGTACCGTTACATGGGAGCTTTATCCGAACATGGACCTATGTTGACAATTTTTAATGGAGAGGTGTTGTGACCACTAAGAACTTCAAATGTCAAATTACTGCTACTTCGGTTTAATATTGTAGTTAAAATCATCAAATTACTGAAAATCGGGAGGTACCGTTATATGGGGGCTTTCTTGACAATTTTTTGTGGAGAGGTGCGGTGACCTCTAAGAATTTCAAATGCCAAATGTTCAAATTACGGATAATTCGGTTAAAACTTGTTGGTAAAATTCCCAAAATACCTGAAATCGGGCGGTAACTTTATATGGGGGCTATTTCAAAACTTGGACCTATGTCCACTAGTTATATAAGTTTATTGACATTTAAGAACCCTAAATGTCAATTGATAGCTAAATCGGTCTGAAAATGTAGATAAAGACGTCAAAATGCCGTAAATCGGGGGTACCGTTATATGGGGGCTATACCAAAAAGAGGACCTAGGTCCACAACTTTTGTTATATAAGTTTAGTTACACTTAAGAACCCTAAATGTCAAATTATAGCTATATCGGTCTGAAAATGTAGCTAAAAACGTCAAAATACCGTAAATCTGGGGGTACCGTTATATAGGGGCTATACCAAAACGTGGACGTATGTCCACAAGTTTTGTCACATAAGTTCATTGACATTTACGAACTTCAAATGTCAAATTATAGCTTCATCGGTCTGAAAATGTAGCTAAAAACGTCAAAATACCGTAAATCGGGGGGTACCGTTATATGGGGGCTATACCAAACCGTGGACCTATGTCCACAACTTTTGTTATATATGTTTATTGACACTTAAGAACCCTAAATGTCAAATTATAGCCAAATCGGTCTGAAAATGTAGCTAAAACCGTAAAAATACCGTAAATCGGGGGGTACCGTTATATGG
Source organism: Musca autumnalis (assembly GCF_047663935.1). Taxonomy (NCBI): domain Eukaryota; kingdom Metazoa; phylum Arthropoda; class Insecta; order Diptera; family Muscidae; genus Musca; species Musca autumnalis. The sequence continues at coordinate 48,212,133 of NW_027411755.1, forward strand.
GGGCTATACCAAAACGTGGACCTATGTCCACAACTTTTGCTATATAAGTTTATTGACACTTAGGAACCCTAAATGTCAAATTATAGCTACATCGGTCTGATAATGTAGCTAAAAACGGCAAAATACCGTAAATCGGGGGGTACCGTTATATGGGGGCTATACCAAAACGTGGACCTATGTCCACAAGTTTTGTTATATATGTTTATTGACACTTAGGAACCCTAAATGTCAAATTATAGCTACATCGGTCTGATAATGTAGCTAAAAACGTCAAAATACCGTAAATCGGGGGGTACCGTTATATGGGGACTATACCAAACCGTGGACCTATGTCCACAACTTTTGTTATATATGTTTATTGACACTTAAGAACCCTAAATGTCAAATTATAGCCAAATCGGTCTGAAAATGTAGCTAAAACCGTAAAAATACCGTAAATCGGGGGGTACCGTTATATGGGGGCTATACCAAAACGTGGACCTATGTCCACAACTTTTGTTATATAAGTTTATTGATACTTAAGAACCCTAAATGTCAAATTATAGCTAAATCGGTCTAAAAATTTAGCTAAAAACGTCAAAATACCGCAAATCGGGGGGTACCGTTATATGGGGGCTATACCAAAACGTGGACCGATATAGCCCATCATCGAACTTGACCTGCCTGCAAACAAAAGACGCATTTTCCCAAAATTTCAGCGTCCTATCTCCATTTTTGTGGATGCTAGAGTGATTACCACAGACGGACGGACGGACGGACGGACGTGCTCAGATCGACTTAGAATTTTACCCTGATCAAGAATATATATACTTTATAGGGTCGCAAATGAGTATTTCAATGCGTTACAAACGGAAAAACAAACTTAATATACCCTCCATACTATGGTGGAGGGTATAACAAGAGTCTCATTGTTACATACACACAAAAACAAAGATAAAGGCAGCATGTCATACAAACACCACAACTCACCAAAATTGTTTTTTCAAGACGGCATCGAATTGCGAGAGAAGAGAAAAAAAATTTCGAAGAAAAGAGAGAAATATTGTTCAGTTGACACAAACTATTTTTGGATTCACAATACTACATAAGGAATCCAACAATATGTTAACAATACATATTTTGCTCTTGGAATATTGTTGGATCAAACATATTTTTTTCTCTGCGTAAAGGTACATATATAACTGTCGCGAAATCAACTGGTAATTTTAATAGATGTGTATTAATTCTATCCCGGCCTTTGGGGAAGGAAGGAGATAAATGTACCTGAAGTGACATACGTAAAAATGTTGTTTACCATTCGTAAGCCGCCTTCATTGTTTCGGAAATCTGGAAAATGGGCTGGATTATCCAAGTTCTAATGATATGGAAGAATGCCAGCAAAGTTGAGTCGTACAAATCAATTAACCAGATCCGCCGATTTATCGGCATTTAAAAAACAGAAATGACGATTTGATGAGGTAAAAGGTTGGTAGCACTGATCTCTTTGTTGCAATACCAAAGACAACTGTACATAAATGTATCACCTAATAAATTAATATATTTAAACTATATTTGTTTAAGGTGTAACAACTAGTCGTGTATCTAAAAAACACAATTTGTTTTGACTTTTTTTTTAAGAAAAATACCAGTTTTTTTAACTGATCATTTTTCATCTGGAAAGGCAGATTTTGATCTACTTTCTGTAATTTTTGTTTGAAAAATCTTGCACAGTTATGTGACCAATGACCAACTACGAAACACTGTTTCTAAAAAAAAAACGTTCTGATGTGTCCATTATATGTATTTCGAAAACGAATGGACGCACCATTATATATTTTTGAAGGCTCATTAAGACCTAATAATCTTGTCTTTAGACCAGGGAATTTTCAAACAAGTAAGAGAGGGTTAAACGCGGACAGAGCCGACCATGTGATACCCTACACTACTTCCTCTGGGCACTGTTTTCCACGGAGTTTATTTTATATAATTGCGACACGTTTTTTATACCCTCAGCCTTTAGGCTATGAAGGGTATATACACTTTCATACGGGCAAAATGTGCCTCATCGAAACAATGCTTTTAGACCCCAAGTATGTTTGGACGAAATGTGTTTCAGACAATTTGGAGTCGATTGAGCTATGTCCGTCCGTCTGTCTGTCTGTCTGCCTGTCTGGCTGGCTGGAGCGCACGATAACTCTCGAAAGGATGAACAGATTCGGTTCAAATTTTGTGTTTCGTAATATTTTGCCCAAACTTAGTTTAAGTTCGAAGATGGGCTGTATCGGTCCACTCCTTCCGGTACCTCCCACACAAAAGTTCGAAAATGTTCCGAAAATTTGTACGCACGATAACTTTTAAAGGGAGTAACCGATTTGGTCCATACTTCGCACATCGTGAAACTTGTACCAGACTTAGATAAGGTTTCAATATGGACTCAATCAGTCTACGCCTTCTGGTACCTCCCACACAAAATTTCGGAAAAGTTCAGTTTAGGGCCATCTCTCGAATTGCTTTGATTTTTGTTTTAGCAACTTGTATTCACGGCCCCCTATACGGCGGTACAAGTTTCATTAGGGGCAAGTCCATACTTCCTGAGAAAATAGCCTGAAAGTTGCAAATAAACCCCTATGACACCACGTGTGTTGGTTGGAGCGCAAGATAACTCTAGAACGGATCTGCCGATTCGGTCCAAAATTTGGCCTTAGTAATATTTTGTCCAAACATAGTTTAAGTTTGAAGATAAGCCATATCGGTCCACTCCTTCAGGTACCTCCCCCACAAAAGTTCAAAAATGTTCGGAAATTTTGTTCATACGGTAACTCTTGAAGGGAGTGGCCGAATTGGTCCATACTTTAAACATCCTAATATATCTAATAGATATAGATCAGGTTCAAATATGGACTATATTTGTCCACTACATCCGGTAACTCCCACACAAAATTTCGGATAAGTTCACTTTAAGACCTGATATCGAATCACTTTGATTTTTGTTGAAGCAACTTGCATTCGCTGCCTCAATTACGATGATAAAATGTTCTTGAGCAAACAGCCCGAAGAATGTAAAAACCCGCTATGGCACCATATGTTGTGGCTGGAGATCCACTTCCATAACGGTCAATGTCGATCCATTCCTTTTAGTATCTCCTCCGCAAAACTTTTGATCTTTAATCCTAATCAACATTTTTGTCGTTTCAATATACACAGGCTGAGGGTATATCTCTGTCGGCAAAGCCGACTGATACTTTCTTACTTGTTATTGCTATAATTAATTGATATTTTTGCATAATTTATTATTGATATAATTTGCATCAAAGAAGAGTCGGTTTTCAGGTTTCGTGTTCGTACTTTGTCGGAATATGCATCCAGATTTAAAATTTGGACCAACAGTTAAATTCGGATATATTTCTCACAATGCACAGTGGTCCCACTTGTATGGAAAGGAGGGCCCAAAATAGTTCTAATCGAGCTACCGCCTCCAAATTTGAAACATAGGTTTATAACGAGACAAAAAGATAGAAAGAAAATTAGTGGATGTAGGTTCACATTTGGGTATAGCCCCCATATAAAGGTACCGCCCGATTTTCGGCATTTTGACGATTTTAGCCTGAGTGAACAACATACCTGATGTGTCCATTATATTTCGAAAACGAATGGACGCACCATTATATATTTCTGAAGGCTCATTAAGACCTAATAATCTTGTCTTTAGACCAGGGAATTTTCAAACAAGTAAGGGAGGGCTAAACGCGGACAGGGCCGACCATGTGATACCCTACACTACTTCCTCTGGGCACTGTTTTCCGCGGAGTTTTTTATATAATTGCGACACGTTTTATTGCTATAATTAATTGATATTTTTGCATCATTTATTATTGATATAATTTGCATCAAAGAAGAGTTGGTTTTCAGGTTTCGTGTTCGTACTTTGTCGGAATATGCCCCCAAATTTAAAATTCGGACCAACAGTTAAATTCGGATATATTTCTCACAAAGCACAGTGGTCCCACTTGTATGGAAAGGAGGGCCCAAAATAGTTCTAATCGAGCTACCGCCTCCAAATTTGAAACGTAGGTTTATAACGAGACAAAAAGATAGAAAAAAATTAGTGGTATAGTCCCCATATAAAGGTACCGCCCGATTTTCGATATTTTGACGATTTAAGCCTGAGTGAACAACATACCTTCTCGCACAAAATGTTCAATATAGGTCTACATTTAAGTATAGTCCCCATATAAAAGTACCACCCGATTTTCGGTATTTTGAACTATTTTTGCAAAATTTGTCAACCGATTTGGTTGTACTTTTGCATTTTGAGTCCCAAGTGAACAGCATACCTCCTCGCAAAAAATGTTCAATATAGGTCCCCATTTAGGTGTTGCCCCCATAAAAAAGTACCGCCCGGTTTTCGGTATTTTGAACTATTTTTGCTAAATTTTTCAACTGATTTGGCTGTAATTTTGCATTTTAAGTTCTGAGTACATTAAATACCTCCTTGCAAAAAAGTTCAACATAGGTCCAAGTTTAAGTATTGTTACTATAATATCACACCGAAATGGCTGAAATTTGGTACTTAGTCTTCGTTGGGGCCATAAAACTTCATCCAAGAAATATGTCGATATGTCCACGCCTTCATATAGCCTCCGATTTTTGGTATTTTGAAAGTTGTTGCCACAGCAACCTACCGAAATGACTGAAACATTCCATAGAAAACTTGTCGTTACAGGTCCACGCCTTAGTATAGCCCCATAGAACGGTACCTCCATATTTCCGGTATTTTGCAGGTTGTAGCCTCAATATCCACCGAAATGGCTGAAATTTGGTATTTGATCTTCATTTTGGGGTATTAAACGTTCCATATGAAATTTTTCAGTTAGGTCCACGCCTTAGTACAGCCCTCATAGAAAGGTACCTCTATATTTCCGGTATTTTGAAGGTTGTAGCCTCAGTATTCCAACGAAATGGATGAAATTTTATATTCGGTCTTTATTTATGGCTATAAACGTTCTATTTTAAATTTTTCGGTATATGTCCACGCCTTCATATAGCCCCCATAGAACGGTACCATCCGGTTTCCGGTATTTTGAAGATTTAAGCCTCAGTATCAGTCTTCGTTGGGGATATAAAACTTTATCGCAGAAATTTGTCGATATGGGTCAACGTCTTAATATAGCCCCCAACGTCTTAATATAGCCCCCCGGTACCTACCGATTTTCGGTATTTTGAAAGTTGTGGCCACAGCAACCCACCGAAATGACTGAAATTTGTTATTTAGTCTTTGCTGGAGGTAAAAGCTTTTATGACTGAAATTCGTCGGTATAGGTCCACGTTTCGATATTCATAGAACAGTACCTCCCGACTTTCGTATTTTTGTCTATTTTGATATTTGCCTATTGATATTTTGGCATTGAAGGTTTGAAAATTTGGTATTTATTCTTCTTTGAGCCTAAAAGCTTTCCGCCATAAATTTGAACATATAGATCGACGTTTTGATATAGCCCCAATGAAACAGTACCTCCCGAATTTCGGTATTTTGAAGATTAGCCACATTGTTTTATCGAAATTGCAGGAATTCGGTATTCGGTCTTCTTCATAAACGAAAGGAAACTAATTGTTCTATTTTAATTGAATACAACTAGTGGTAGAGGGTATAACAAGTTCGGCCTGGCCGAAATTGTCTCCGTTCTTACTTGTTGAAAAAAAATGATTGGATTATATTTCAAAAGTTTTCACTTCAATTAGGTTAGGTTAGGTTGAAAAGAGGGGCGAATGTAAGAATCGCCACATGCCCGTATGGGGCATACACTTAAGCCAGCATAGGCCTGTTGTGCGCTCTAATTTCGGAAGCCTACGGGGAATAAATTTTTTATTGCTTTATTATTAAGAGAAAATAAATTTATCAGTTAAGAAATTCTGTGCCATTGACATAATCTTTTAAATTTTTGAACTCGCTTGCCCTAATTTGGTGGAGTTCTGGTATAGTGTTATTTCCTAGAAATTGGTTTCTTAGCGTCGCGAAGGCTGGGCAATGACAGAGATAGTGTTCCAACGTTTCGTCGTCCTCTCCGCATGCTCTACATTCACTGCTTTCTGCACAACCGATTTTGTGCAGGTGTGCTTGTAGCCCTAGGTGTCCTGTAAGGATGCCTGTCAGTCTACTAATGTCTTTTTTACTCATTTGAAGGAGTTCCTTTGTTTTATCCTCGTCTGGGTTTCCCCAGAGGATTTTTGTATTTTTCCCTTTCCCTTCAGTATTCCAGAGGGATGTATGGGCGTTTTCTGTCCATGCTTTTAACTCTAGACGCGCCGCTTTTAAAGGCTTTGGATTATCTAGGCTGATCGTAGCTTGCTCTCTGGCTTGCCTTGCCAAGGAGTTGGCTATCTCGTTACCCCTAATCCCTTTATGTCCTGGTACCCATATAAAGTTAACAGAACCATGGTGGCAGTAGTCGTTGATTGATTTTTTACACTGCAGGACAGTTTTTGATTTCACCGTCTTGCTTGTTATTGCTTTAATTGCAGCTTTACTGTCCGTTAGGATGTTTACAGTGATTGGCCTTGTCTTAGCTTTAAAACTGTTCAGACACTCTGTGATCGCTCGGATTTCGGCCTGCAGGTTCATATTATGATCCGGCAGTCGAAGGGAGATTCTAGTTTCCTGGTATTCGATATATAGACCCAGACCCGTTCTGCCCCCTAGAACGGCCCCATCTGTGAAACCACAGCTTCCAGTTGGCATCCGTTCCAGGGTTCCATCGATCCACATGTCCCTGTCTGGTATTAAAATTTTACACTAGGCGGATTCTTTTGTTTTAGGTATACGGTCTGATACAATATGATCTATTGACTCACCCGTTGTAGCCTGTAAAATGCTTTGGTGGTATGTTTGGTGGTCTCTTACGATCCACTCGCTGCGATGGCTGCCGCATACCTTACCTGAATTTCTATTGGGTGGACAAATAAAATTGTCTCTAAAGCCCTAGTTGGTGTAGTCCTCATTGCCCCGCTAATACTTAAGCAGCACGTTCTTTGGACTTTTTGCAGTACTTTTACGTTGCATTTCTTGTCCGTAGCTGTCCATCATACCACAGAAGCGTAAGTTAGAATCGGTATAATTACGCTTCTGTATAACCAGTGTGTCATCCTAGGATTGAAACCCCATTTTGGGCTTTATTAGCCCTTTCCTGAATATGGTCTCTCCATTTAAGTTTCCTGTCTAGAATTACTCCCAGGTACTTCGTAAGCTCCTATTTTCGTTTTCATAGTAAATAGACATAATTCTGTTTTTTCCGGGTTCACATTTAGACCTCTCGGCAGCCCAGTTGTATGCTATTTTTAGAGCCGTTTCGGCCCTTCTACAGAGTATATTTGGATTCTTTCCCCTAAGGAGTATTATAACGTCGTCTGCATAGCAGATGGGTTCAAATCCTTCGTCGGTTAAGATCCTTAGTAGACTATTTATGGTGGTAACCCATAGGAGAGGTGATAATATTCCTCCCTGTGGCGTCCCTGACCAACGTTGTCTCTTTTTGTTACGTCTTGTAGCGCGTAGCTTATCCATCTATTCCTTATCATGTGGTCTATCCAGTGCCTCAAGGCCCGGTTTACCTGAAACTCGTCTAATGAATGGATTAGCTTTTCGGTGCTGACGTTGTTGAACGCTCCTTCGATGTCGATGCAAACTGCGGGAGTATACAACTTCATCTCGAAGGTTCTCTCTATGTGGTGTACTACCTCATGTAATGAGGTTTCCACTGATCTACCTTTGTTTGTACTTGAGCATATCGTTAGGGATGTTACTCTTTATCATGGTGTCGACCGTCCGTTCCATTTTTTTGAGTAAGAATGAAGTTAAACTTATCGGACGATAAGATTTTGGTATTGCATAACTGAACTTGCCGGGCTTGGGAATGAATATTACCCTTGCCTCTTGCCAGGCCAATGGAGTATACCCAAAGTTTAAGCAAGCATTGAAAATCTCGACCAGATTGGACGAAATATAGTCCACTTCCCTTTGAAGTAAGGCTGGGAAAATCTGGTCTGGTCCCGCTGCTTTGTATGGTGAGAAGCTCATTATTGCTTCTTTAATCATCAAGTTGTTGATTTTTGGTGCTTCTTCTGATGCATAAGCTATCTCCATCGGTGACACTGTGTGTGCCGTAGTAATCGACGGGAAGTGCGTTCTCATCAGAAGGCTAAGAGTTTCCTCGGTTGTTTCCATCTTTTTACCCGTCTCATCAACCATAAGCTCGGGTTGTGAGTGAGTTTTAGATAGAAACTTTTTAATTTTAGAGACGTCATTCACGCTATCTACCTGTTCACTTCAATTAAGTTTCGAAATTTTATTCGAAAAGTTCATGAAAAGTGTCACGTCTTATACACAAGTGGACAAGTTATTAGTAGCGACATGATTGCTTGCTTCTGATTAGCAATAAATGTATTTTGGCAACTTGTATGACGATCAGGTGTTCTTTCATGTAACACCCTTACTAGGCGTTTACACCAGATAATATGTCTTCAAACATAAATCTGATTTACTAACACATATATACATTTGTCGGCTGTCTCCCAGCTGTCCATAATTTTTTCACAAGCAGTTGGGTTAACAAATTTTTGACACTTTTGTATAAAAATAAGTGAGATAGTAATTGAAATGTGTTGAAAACAAACAAACATGAACAAAAACCAAATTTTTGAACGGAAAGCAAAATGAAATCGTTGATTTTCATTCATAATTTTACAACTGTTTTTGCAGTTATCGGGACGCCTACGTCACACAGGCATGTTTTGGGATTTTGACAATCAATACATAAAGTCAACTGTCCTGTCATGTGTAAACACACGGTTATGTAACGTTTTATTTTTGCTATTGAATAAAATGCATTGAAAGCCAAGTAACACCATTTCTTTCTTCTGGTGAATATGCCCCATCCCTAGGCGGCCCATGGGTGGGACAGCTTAGTACTTTCATAAACGAAAGGGAACTAATTTTTCCCAATTCGTGGTGAAGGTTATAAAAAGTTCGGCACAGTGTTTTAAATACGATTTCTGAATAAGTAATAGGGGTAACACTTTAATATTCCAGAATAAAATAATGGAGAAGTTGTTAATATAATTCTTACAGATTACTAATATTTGTGATGTTATTAACATCGATGAGTTACCGCGATAGGTTACGGTTGTCAACGAAACACATAACTACAATAGTATTAGAGTCATACTATTGTCGTTGCAAGGTTATCTAAACAGCGGGCACCGAGAAATTGAGAAGCACAAGAACTTGTTTGGCATCAGAAAAGCCTTTAACCCCTTATACTTACCATTAAATGTACGTACGCTTTTTCCCTTGAAAGTAAAAGAACATTAATTTTATTATATGATGTCTTAACACAGCTTTATTATTGTTTTTCATTCTTGTCCTTTTGTTTTCATTTCTTTTTCATATGTATATAATCATATAACTAATTATTATGTTGTTAATTATAATCCATGTTTTCGTCTTTTTCGCCTTCTGTATTAATTACATTTGTTAATCAATAATATTTAATTTTTGTTTTAGTTTATCGTAGCTCTCCTTCGATTTACTAAAATTTTGTGATATTTTTCATTTCGCATATATATTTTTGTATACCACCGTCCAACGGTTTTTGTGACAACAAGTTACGAAGGAAAAAAATCCTACATAGACAAGATGATGTGTTATTTGTTTTAATTTTGTTTTTCTTCACTAATATTTATCTAAATATAGTATTAAATATTTATAATGATTTTTACTTCAGTTGACACAGAAATTAAAACACAATACAAAGAAACTTATTCGGAAAGAAAACATATTGTATTTATAATACAAATTAAATTAGTTTGTATTTTTTTTAATTGTTATTTCTATAATACAAATTTATTTATTAGGGGCTTAATTCTTTATTTTTTTACAATTTTAATATATATTATTTAAGTTTAAAACTAATTAGTAATTACATAGTTTAGTGACTAATTCTAAAGAACTATAAGAAATATGAGCTGAAAAGTCTAGGGCAAAACAAAAAAAAAAAAAAAAATAAATAAATAAATATTTGTAATATCCATTTACAATTGAAACAAATGTTATGTATGTGTTTAAAATTAATTTTGGAATTTTATACTGCAGTTTATTAGGGAATATGCATCTCTTCCTGTGTTCTAAGTGATAGTATCAGGGACAGTGATGGCAAAAATAACAGTTGGATCCGATTTTTATATCTGATTATATGTTGAATAATAATAATAATAATAATAATAATAATAATAATAATAATAATAATAATAATAATAATAATAATAATAATAATAATAATAATAATAATAATAATAATAATAATAATAATAATAATAATAATAATAATAATAATAATAATAATAATAATAATAATAATAATAATAATAATAATAATAATAATAATAATAATAATAATAATAATAATAATAATAATAATAATAATAATAATAATAATAATAATAATAATAATAATAATAATAATAATAATAATAATAATAATAATAATAATAATAATAATAATAATAATAATAATAATAATAATAATAATAATAATAATAATAATAATAATAATAATAATAATAATAATAATAATAATAATAATAATAATAATAATAATAATAATAATTACAATAGTAATATTTATAATAATAATAATAATAATAATAATAATAATAATAATAATAATAATAATAATAATAATAATAATAATAATAATAATAATAATAATAATAATAATAATAATAATAATAATAATAATAATAATAATAATAATAATAATAATAATAAAAATAATAGTAATAATAATAATAATAATAATAATAATAATAATAATAATAATAATAATAATAATAATAATAATAATAATAATAATAATAATAATAATAATAATAATAATAATAATAATAATAATAATAATAATAATAATAATAATAATAATAATAATAATAATAATAATAATAATAATAATAATAATAATAATAATAATAATAATAATAATAATAATAATAATAATAATAATAATAATAATAATAATAATAATAATAATAATAATAATAATAATAATAATAATAATAATAATAATAATAATAATAATAATAATAATAATAATAATAATAATAATAATAATAATAATAATAATAATAATAATAAAAATAATTATAATAATTTTAAAAGAGCACATATTGTAATTACCTTTGTTAAACCCGCAACTTTTCAACCCACTTGCCATTTTTTTAATATTTACACATGTCAACAATTTCGTTTTTTATTGATTTCTTACATATTTAACTATATTTTTATATTGTTATTCTCGATATAAATTCTTTTATAATTTACCTTGGACTATTTCTTTTAGATATTTATATTTATTATAATAATTATTTATTTTTCTATAAATAAATTATTTTTTTAATTAGTGACTTATTTATTTTTCTAAGGTAGGTCATTTTTATAGGAGAGATTTTTTTGTCGCTAACATTATTTCTAGTTTGTTGTTTTTGTATTAAAATACTTAAAAATCTATTAAGAGTCTTGTTTTTGTTGTAGAATTAATTTATTTCTATTTAGTAATCTATATTTATAATTATGACTATTCATTTATAACATTTTGTTTTTATTCAATATGATATTACATTTTACATAGTAGGTAGTTCCACTGCATATGTTTGTTTATTATTCTTTAGATATGGCATAGTTGTTGTTATTTTTTTACAGAAAATATGTTTAATTATCAATTTACAGTTATAATTAGAAATAAATTACACAATTTACAATTTTGGTTTTTTGTTGTTGTATTTTTTAACGAATATTCTCATTGTGGAAACAATTTCATTTAATTACTGTAAAATATAAATTGGCAGTTTAGAGAGAACAAGAGAGAGAAAATAATTTTGTATTGTAAAGTTTGTTTTATTTCTTTATTTTGAAATGCACTATGAATTTGGACGTTAACGTGTGGATTGTCAGTTCAAAATAAATAAAAATTAGGCAGCTTTATGAATTAATTAACACATTCCCCAATTCTAGTAGCATTTGAATGAAAAAACTTACAGCAGTTACTGATAGGACTAAAAGAGATTTGCTGACTGCAGATTCCGAACACTGTACGAAAATGGACTTCATCGTTGCTTTTATCGTTTTTCTATCGTAAGCACTCACACAACCCCTCATTACCATCATCTGGTGTAGCTTAACGATATACCCAGAGAAGGCCTGATATACTTTTTTTCACTATTAAACTTAAAACGAATCAGCCGTGTACCTAGCATAAACGCAGTGAAAACCTGGGCTGCCATCCTCTGCACCTGGATGAACAACAATGCCCATAAATGCAATATAAAAATTGTACTCGGCTACTCAATGCCAAATATGGCTCAGAACGGAACTCTGTATGTGAACGCTGGAACACAATATGGGAAAACATGGTAGCGGAATAAAAAACTGAAACAGGATGTCGACTTTAGAGTTAATTTATAATCAAATACGTTGTGGCATGCACTATTATCCCCACAAACAAGGAAGAACGGCATTAAGTTCGGTCACACTGAACTTATTATAACCTCCGTACTGTTCTATGGTGGTTGTATCAAAACGTTGACCTGTACCGAGAGATTACTGGAAGAAAGTTAAATAATTCCACCGAAGGCAAAATGACAAATTTCAGCAATTTTGGTAAAACAATTTGGCTAAAACTTTAAACGTACCGAAAATCTGGAAGTGTTGTTCTATGGGGGCTACTGCAAAACGTGTACTTTTACTGACAAAAGAAGAACGTTTTGTAGCTCAAAGCAAGTCTAAATAATAGATTTCAACCATGTGGCAGAAACGTTCAAAATACCGAAAATTGGGAGGTACCGCTTTTATGAGGGCCATATCAGAACGTTGACCTGCTCTGACAAACTTTTGTGAAACATTTTGTAGACCAAGCAAAGACTAAATACCGAAATTCTGCACACTGTGTAATATAACGAATTTAACCCTGAAAATGCCAAAAATCGGGCATAGAACGGCATTATATGGGTAATATCAAAATATAAATCTGTACTGACAAATTCTGAAGAAAATTTGTGTACCCCAATCGAAGACTAAACACCAAGTATCAGCCATTTCAGTGGGATAATGCAGTTAAAAGCTTAAAAATTTCCAAAAATCGTTGAGTACCGTTATATGACGCTATATCAAAATATTGACCTGCTCCGACAAATATCTGCAGAAAAGTTTTGTAGCCCAAGCGAAGGCTTAATGTCTAATTTCAGCCATTTCGATTGGGTAATGAGGCTAAAATGGTAAAAGTACAGAAAATCACGAGGCTTTATTTTATGGGGGCTATATCTGAACCTTGAACTGTTCCGAAATTTTTCTGGAAAACATTTTTGTAGCTTAAGCGAAGACTAAATTCCAAATTTCAGTCATTTCAAAAATTAAAAATAGGCAAAATCGGTAGGTACGTGGACCTGAGCACCTTACATGCCAACTAACGGGCAATAAGGACCAAAGATGTAGAAATAAACTTTAAAATATCTGAAATCTATGCAAGGGATTGACTCGGAGAAATCTTCGAATAGGTAACGATACATCTACAATTATGTGTTTGTGTTCGTTTATTTTTTTACCGTGGGAGCAGCAATATATTCTGGAATACCTGCTCCGAGCTCTCTTGGCCCGTGCCGCGATAAAAAAGAACCCCCGGCCGGATCTGTTCCATTGCCATATCCGCATCCACCACATGTTAACATCAGTTAGATATAATGGATGTACGAAATTGTTGCACTTCCTGAGGCTGTTCTGGTCTTAAATGCTTGCTGCGTCAGAACATCTCCCACTTCGACGCCGGATTCATTGTGTTCACCGGAATACGAGACACCCCCATAGCCTCCCTATAACAACAAATCCAGCATTTTAAACCACATGGTGTTGTTCAGCGCCCGGGAAATACATCGTTCCCTTAATTCAATTGCAATGGTCTGCCCAACAAAGTCAGTGAAATTAAATTTTGAGTCGGGAAAACAACATAGTCGCAGCAATGCAGGAATTAAACCTCACCATTACCTTGCAAAGTTACGACCTGCATTCTTTACATACCAGTCAATCCAGTACAGACCGATCTCTCATACATACAATGTATGGGGATAAAAGTAAAGTGTGAGATTGTCGAGACACATTTTGCTTTGCTCAGGCGAGGTTTCCATCGCGGTCTCCATAAACAGACCACTCGACTTTATAACATTTGACCGCCTTCCGTTTTCAACCATCAAAAAGCCCTTCAAGAAGTCTTCAGGTAATTTAGCAATCACCGCTTTAGAGTGACAGTAACTGATCCAAAAAAAGAGCGCGTCTTATTTTAACCGGCATTTTATAAAGCACCCAAAGAGGGATATAACGAAGAGGAGGTATATTCCGTATAACAGCCCTTACAACTGAGAAGGTACCATCACCATTTCCTTTGAGGGTTGTTGCAGATGTCATCCGAAACACGAAATTACCGAAAGCGTGAGCCAATTCCATGGTAATGCTTAAGAAACGGGATGAACCCCGGAGTTGAGTATTTTAACAAATGTCTTCAATTCTACCAGAATCCTACAAAGGTGGCAGTTTTGATCCTCTACTAAAGCCAGGCAAGGATGCCATCAGAGGGGAATTATATATGAACCATTCCTCCCCATTGTGTGAAGCTGTTTCCCAGATGTCCAACATTACTGTTCTAGAAGCCTGAAAAGTTGGCAGGGTCGTCCCGCTACTGAAGCCAGACATGGAACTCAGCAGAAGCGAATCATAGAGCTCGATATCCCGACTGTCGCCAGCAACGAAGATTCTACAGATACTACTTCTCCCCCATTGTGAAAATCTGTTTCTCAGTTGCCCAATATCACCAAGGATTCCGGAAGAGGTGCAACCACAATTTACGAGTTTGTCGTTGCAGATGTAATCCGAAGCACAAACCATTTACCTTCAAACTATTTACCCTTCACGAAATTTCAATGCTTATTCAACTGGATAAACAAGAAGTTAAGTATTTGAATAGTGTCCTCAATTTATCCTTAGTTGGGAGGGTGGATCCGCTGCTAAAGCCAGGCAAAAATCCTAGCAGAGGTGAGTCGTGCAGCCGGTTTTCCCTCCTGCCGCCAAATACGAAGATTCTAGAAACACTACTCCTCCCCATGTCAAGAGACTGTTTCCTAGTTTCCCACCATCAACATGTATTCCGGAAAATGTACACCGTTACATGCCATATCCATACATATCAGTCAAGGCCTGAATCAGAACAGGCTGTGAGACCCAACAGCCATGGTGGCTAAGCCATGCCAGGCTGTTCGATGTAGAGCATTTTACGCTCCGGCTAAGTGGAACAAGAAGTCGACGCCCCCAACCTCCCTAACGGTATGCATACGGGTAATTCTTGGAATATAGAAGCTTCCCTGTTATCATTTATGAAAGGCTAAACTTCTATTTAACCGATCTTACAACTTTTTCTGCACGAGGTATATTGGAAACATCCAGGTATATTGGAAATGTCCACCACATTGGTTAGGGAGATAAGCACATTACTGAACTGAATGTCCCCGTAAAAGTTAATTTCGACAACTGACTGTCCCAAATTCTAGGGGTCACATTCGAGATTAATTACTGTCTATGTTATGCTATGTAGCACAATCAGCCGCAAAATCCATACTAGGATTACAGGTACCTCCACCAAGGAACCCATGGTATGACCAGGAGTGTCGTGCTGCTACTGCTAAGAGGAAAATGCGGCATATAGGGCTACTCTACAATCATTTGCAACGTGTAGCGCACAAGAGAGGTATCGGGAGAAAAGGAGAGAGGAGAAACGAAAAGCGGGAGCCTGAAAAACTCGAGTTGCATAGGAGCCAAAATGAAATCCATAAATTCTACAAAAGAGTGAAACATCAAACTGATGGCTTTGGTACAGGCACATCCTCCTGCATGGACCAGAAAGGTAATTTGGTAACTGTTTCTTGTTGTAACAGTGTTTATTATTAAGTTTGTATGTTCGTTCTTCTGTTCAATCTGGCTCTGGGTCTATCTCCAGTTCCAGGAAAGTGGCTGCTTCGATGGGATGTAACCACAGATCCGCTGGAGTTAGATAAGAAGGTTTGGCAGGGCAGTTGAAAAGGTGTTTTGTGTCGTGCGGGCCTATACCGCATACTGGGCAGATGTCTTGCACGGCGGGTCGATTTCCGCCCAATAAGAATTTGGGCGACTGCAATATCCCGAGCGTAGTTGAGCCAAAACTACTCTAGTTTGTCGTGGCAGCTGACGCTCCTCAGCTGCGATAGATTGGGGATGTACTCCGAGGACTTTATTCACACTATATTTGCTTATGGCCTTTGCAACTGCATCCGTGTGAATACTACTTAAACCTGCCTGATATGCCTGTTGATTTAGGGGTTCTCTCCTATATTGTTGGACCTCCCTCTCTAGAGCATTAATATCCTTCATGATATGCCTGAATGTGTCGGGCCTAGCTAGCAGAGGTGATTGGGATGGCTCTCACGGTAACACCCAAGCAAGTACTGCAACGAAAGCATCTCATTGTGTTGCTTTACTGGAAGAATCTTTGTCTTCTCATGTAGATGGTCCACTGAAGACTTGAGGATGCACCCTGTTGCTGTTCTCCGTGCGGCATTCTGGCAAGTTTGAATCTTTTTCCAGTTCGTATCACACAATCTCGGGTGCCACCGTGGTGCAATGGTATGCACGCCCGCCTTGCACGCAGAAGGTCGGGGGTTCGATTCCCCGGCCAAGCAACATCAAACATTTTTCAACGGTGACAAAAATACCCCTCAGTAATGTTAGCGACATTTCCTGAGTATTTCTGCCTTGAAAAACTTCTCCATAAGTGGTGTCTTAAGACACGCCGTTCGGACTCGGCGATTAACGGTAGGTCCCATATCATTGAGCTAAATATGAATCGGGGTGCACTCATTGATATGAGAGAAGTCTCCCTTGTCCCGTATGGGATGTTGTGGAACAATGTTTTTTTTTTTGTTTATCACACAATCTCGGGGACCAGACTGGAGCCGCATAGCTTACCACAGATCGACCTATCGCGTTATACGTGGCCAACAAGGTTTTTTTATCTGCACCCCAAGTGCTGCCGGCCAGGGACTTGAGGACCTTGTTCCTACTTTTCAGTTAGTCGCAGATAGCTGTGGCGTGCGCGCACAACTTGAAAGTAGTGTCGAATGTGACTCCTAAATTTTTGGGGCATTTTGTGGTCGGAATTCTGCAACCGTCGACCAGGACATTAAATTCTATTCCAAACTGCGCTGTCCATGTGGTGAACAGAGTGGTTGTTGATTTTAAGGCGGAAACTGTTGGTATTCAATAGTACTGCAGGCGACGAAGATACCACTGATCCAATCCCAGAAGATGGTATTGAATGTATACTAGCCGGCCAAAATGAGGTAAAGACAGTAATAAACCGGCTGAAGAATAATAAGGCAGCAGGAGCCGATGGCATACCAACCGAGCTGCTCAAAACTTCATCAGCTAGTTAGCACCATGTGGGAGGAAGAGCTCGTAACCGATGATTGGAATCCGAGCATTTTGTGTCCCGTCCACAAGAAAGGAGATAAGACTCTATGCTTTAACTATAGGGACATAAGTCTTCTTCCTATTGTTTACAAAATAGTGTCAGGGATATTGTGCGAACGACTAAAGCCTATGGCCATAGTAATTGCACCATATCAATGCGGCTTTAGACTTAGCAAGTCCAGCATTGACCAGATATGTACCCTGCGGCAAATCTTAGCGAAGACCCAAGAGCTCATAAGCTCATACGGCTTTGTAAAATGACTTTAACTGTTACTCGACCCTCAGTTAAAATGGGAAAAAATCTCTCCGAACAGTTTTATATCAAAAGAGGTTTCAGACAAAGAAGCAGCCTTTCGTGTGATCTCTTCAACATACTGGTGAAAAAGGTCATACGAGAGACAAACGTTAAGAGAAATGGCACAATCAACACCAATAGCCACATGTTACATCATAGGATGATCAGTAAAAGAAGTAAAGTATACTTTTGTGAAGATCGAAGGAGAATCTGCTAAAATGGGTGTGGCGGTAAAAGGTGAGAAGACCAACTTGATAGTGTCGACGCGTCGATGCGTCCATAGAGCTCGGACCAACTGTTGAAGTTGGCTGCTATAATTTTGAGATAGTGAAAGACTTCGTCTACCTCAGCACCGCCGTAAACACAACAAAAAACATCAGTTGTGAAATAAAAAGAAGAATTGTATTGGCTAACAAATGATACTTTGGCTTAAGTAAGCAGTTTAAAAACAAAGCCACATCTCGTCAAACAAAATTAACACTTTAGAAAACACTGATACTATCCGTGCTCCACAGCATGGGTACTTGCACAAGCGGACAAGGCAGTGCTTGGTGTGTTTGAGAGGAAAATCCTTCGAAACATCTACGGACCAAACGTATGAACCACGAGCTGTATCTGCTATACAACGACATCAGTATAGATAAACGTACCGAGATGCAACGACTGCGTTGGCTAGGCCATGTCATTAGACTGAGCGATTATGAACCCGCTAAAAAGACGTATAAACACGTCCCACTTGGTGGTGCACGCATAACTGGTAGGTCAAGGCTTCGATGGAGCAAACATAAACTATTGGAAGAAGAGATGAAAAGGCGCAGTATTCTAGAGAGCGAAGCAAAATATATAGAGAATTGGAGATCTTTTCTTATTTCGGCTTATAGAACAAACGTTCTGTAATGGGTCAGCTAAGGAAGTAAGTATATATAAAGATAGAAAGACCCTGTTCCTGGTCACAATTTCCATTGCAAAAATAACCCAAAACATCTCTAACTTTCCAGAGAGAATTAACTACCATAGAAAATCTTAGAATATTCCATTCGATGTCACGCTCTTCAGAAATATGAATATTAATAAATACACCTGTTATTAAATTGTGCGATGTCCAGAGTGGTGCATAAGTAACATTAATAGGAAGCATGTGGGCGTATGATGAACATTTTTGTAAATACTTACCATACGCACCCTATGACTTAATCTATTTTTCGGGAATTTTTAAAATTTATTTCTTCGTATTTATTTAAACTGCTGATGTTTTTTAAGACTGCAAAAAATAACCACTCTAGCTTAAGAACAGGATACTATACTTTTCCATATTTTGCTAATGGAAAATGGGGATTGCGTTTTCTATATTTGGGACGTTTGCTGTGGGGGAACACCACCATACCTTCTGATATTCAATATTTATTTTTTCATTCTTCTTAAGTATGATTTCCAATACCTTACAGATTTTTCCTATTGATTTTTTCAGCTGCAATTCAAAAGAAAGCATAAGCGGCGAAAATGTAATGCTGCTCCAGATATTTCCTCGGATAATAATGGCAACGTTGCACGTTATTTTTGTTGTTGCTGTTGTTATTGATGATGTTCAAGTTATTTGTGAAGGCAGTTGTTGCTTTTCCCACTTCCCAATTGCATCCAGTTTTGGCGAAAAATGAACGAACGAAAATATTACGCAGACCTGCAACATATTCTGGAACAACTCAGACACAACTTTCGGGTACACGTTGTGTCATTAAACAATCCTTAATGGCCATGATGTTAATATTATCATCCAGGTCAGTGGATGAGTTACACGATGTTGTCGTTGTTGAGGGTGCTGCCGAGGCCAATGAAGATGAATGCAAACCACCCAAGGTGCTGCCAACTCCACTTGAGCCTAAAAGTAGGCCAACACCAGATGTTGAGCCTGGTGTACTGCCACTGCCACTTAGGGCTGATGTTGTTTGTGATGTTAACATCATTGAGGGCGGCGTTGCTGTCATGTAATGTCCATGATTACTACGGCCGCCCAGTGTATTGTGCTGATGATGATGGTGAGGCAACGTTGACGTTGTTGCATGATGAAGGTTAACACGTCCTACACTACCGCCAGTGGCACTACCTGCATTTGAAGTTGAAGACGTGCCCGACGCAGAGGTATGATGCAGGCTGGACATGGCTGTGCCACTGCTGCTGTTAATGAGACTATTCAGTATATAGCCACCACCACTCCCCAGGCCGGGTGGCAAGGTACCCACCCCACTGGAATGCAGTTTTTGTTGCATGTGCGGTGAGCCCATGGAAGAGGACAAAGATGTGGGTGATCCTATGATATTGGCCACATCCGCACCCATATAGGCCGCAACAGTAGTAGCATCACCACTTCCTGATGTAGCTGTTGCTATAACACCCAAGCCACCGCCGCGATTGAGAGTTGCTGTGGTAGTTGTTGAGCCCGTGGGCGAAAGCATTGAGGCGGAAGCCATAAGATGAGTTCGTGCGTTTATTTGATTGAATGTTATGGGTATAGTTGAATCATTGCTACCAGCCCCAGCACCACCACCACCTCGGCCCAAAGTACCACCAGCACTAGATGCTGTCGCTGCTGTTGTGCCACAAACACTCGCTGTCGTTGGATTCTGTTGCATCATGTTCGTTTCATAGATCTTGGTGGTGTGTTGCTGTTTGTGGCAAGTGGAAAAATTCAAAAGAAGAAGAAAACACACAAAATGAAAGTTGGAAATGTTTTCCAACACCACCAGGCAGCAGCAGAGGCATTCATTTGTTGATAATTGTTGGTGTTGTATTTTTCGTTGCGTTTATTTATATGGAAGACCAAAGTTGTGGGCCATCATGATGAAGATGACGACGACAACGATGGTGATGATGATGATGATGATTGTGAAGATGAGGACAATGACAAGGCAAACCCAGCAACCAGGCCATCATGTGTCCATGTCCATGATCATTGTTGTATTACACAGCCAAACAGCAAAAGTGATTTCCATGGTAAAATCAGGCAGGCAGCAGGCGACCAGGCATTCGCATAGAATAAAATAGAAAGAGAAAAAGAAGAAAAAAAGGAACAAAAATGAGTAAAACGTGGCAAAAACATCTGTCAGTTAATGGCAATTGTTTAACAGGCACCAAAAACAACAACATCACTGGCTATTCGTAACATTTGTAACACTGAAGACATTGGCAGCAAGGAAAACGTTGCTACGTTGCAGGAAATTGCTAATTCCTGCTACAGCATTTTTACTCTTTCTCTTCACATTCATTTTTGTAATTTCTACGTATCCAACCCAGCTACAATTTTCATTAAGGATTTCGTTAATGTTCGTTTGGCCGGCTACATAAAGTGCAATGATGACGCTAACGATGGTCGTCCAGAGATGACTGTGACGACGATAACGATTAAGATTGTTTCTTGGCCAAATTTAATTGTATTGCATTTGGCCATTAATGACATTCCCATTGATGACTGATGCATTTACAACGTATTTTTGTTCTTATTTTTGTGATTTTTCTCTTATAATTTTCCATTTCGTTATTGTATTGACTTTTGAATTCATTTTTCGCAATTATTGCATTTCGTGAAATTTTCACAGAATTGCGTTGGAAGGGTATGTAGAAACATATACGTGCATACAAATGCATATATATTCGACTTAAAAGCCAGTAATTAATATTGCAAACGTAAGTTGGCATTTTCGTTCTTAATTGATAAAGTTTCTTTAAATGCTTGAAGTTATTACAATAAAAAGGTCAATTAAAATTACAACACCCCTTAAGGCGATCGCAAGTAAAAGAAATCTTCATTTGCAAGAAAATACCGTTTGAATTAATTTTTTTCCTACAAGTCATTCCGAGTGGCGTATAAATAATATTAATAAAAATTGCAGGCCTAGGGAGAGTGAAATTTTCAAAGAATTGTTGGAAGGGTATATACATATTAAAATGTGTATTTATGTATATTTTCAACTTAAAAGACAGCATTTAATATTGAAAACTTAAGTTGGAATTTTCGATCTTAATTGATAAATTTTCTTTAAATGCTTGAAGTTATTACAATAAAAAGCTAAATTAAAATTCCAACACCCCTGAGGGTGACCTGAAGTAAAAGAAATCTTCATTTGCAACAAAATACTGTTTGATTTTAATTTTTCCCTACAAGTCATTCCGAGTGGCGTATAAGTAATATTAACCCATTTCGTACTTGGTATTCGATTTTTCGAACAGTAAAATAACTTTTTTTAAAAAAAATATTTATGCATGAAAAAGGTTAAATTTTAAACAAGTTTTGGTATATGTATAAAGTCTAATCTGTCAGCAAATAACAAAAATTTTCCCTTGAAAACCCCACTCCCCCTCGATGTTAAGGGTAGATTTTTTAAACCTATATTTTTGGGTACTTTTTAAATTAATTTTAAAAAATTATTTAAAAAATTGAAGTTAAAAATGTAATAATGGGGAATTATTGCCAATATATTTAGCCGTTTCACAAAATATAGAGAACATGATTTACATGCGCAAGCGCGACTTTACGAGATGTGCAAATTTGACTGTTCGAAATTTCGAACGCTGGTACTTAACCTACATATCGATGGGTATATCAAAACGTGGAAATTTACTGACAAATTTCGGGGAAATATTATTATAGCATCATATAAGACTAAATACTAAATTTCAGCCATTTCTAAAGGATAGTGCGGCTAAAATCCTGAAATACCCTAAAATCGTTAGGTACCATTCAACGGAGGCTATATAAAACGTGGACCTATGCTGACAAATTTCTGGAGGAAAGTTAAGTAGCCTCAAAAGAGACTAAATATGTATTAATTTACAGCCATTTCTGTAGGATAATTCTGCTAAATCCTTGAAATCTCCCGAAAATCGGGCGGTACCGTTCTACAGGCGGCAATCCAAAACGTGGACCAGTGCTGACACATTTCGGGCAAAAGTTTTGTAGGTCCAAAAAAGTCTCAATACCAATCTTCAACCATTTTTTCATACAAAAATTGTGAAATAAATCAATAAAACGGCAAATAAATTAATTTTATTTTATTTCTAAAGATATAGCTTAAGCGCCAGTGTTCGATATTTCGAACACCACTTTCCGGGAAAACGAAAAGTCGGAAAATTTGTTTAGTTGATTTTTGACATCAGTGGGTCCTAATTACCCTAAAACGTGCTTTATTTTTAAAAAATAAATAAAAAAATTTTCTCGATACGATATCCGTTAATAAAAATTGCAGTCTTAGGGAAGTTTCCACACAAAAGACCTTATAATGTGGCTGCCTTATGGACATTGTCAAAGATTCATTAAGACTCAAAAATATTTTTCCATAGCGTATTCAAACCCAAAGAATAATTTTTTACGGACATCCCAGTGGTGAGGCGGACATGACTCTCTCATATCTGAAAATATTATCAACATTACATAGGGAGCTTAACCGCAGTTGAAAGACGTGTTGGTATCTTGTGCTATAGCGGAGTGCCGTGAAGACTTTGAACTATTCACCAACAACGTAGGAAACGTAGGGGCGCACAGCGGTGGCACTTGCATGGGAAGGTGTGGCAAAAATACTTCTAGACAATGTATCGAAGTGAAATTTTTATCAATGGGTCCTCGTGGCCTAAAAACACTCTAACAACAAGCAAAATAGTATCAGTCGGCTTTGCCGACAGAGATATACCCTCGGTCTGTGTAAATTGAAACACCTTTTCCCAACAAAAAACATATGTATTTAGGGGGTTTTCAAAGTTTGGCCGTATGAATTGACAAAAATGTAGATTAGAATTAAAGAGGTACTTAAAGAAATGGACCGACCAAATCCACTATGGATGCGGATCTTATTTTGGGAGTCATATATTTTTTAGATAGATATCGCGCCCACTAGTCATTTCAGTTTGGACCAGTATGCCAAGAAGCATGGACTTGTCCACGGAAAACATAATATCGCTGTAAACAGGACCACGACGAACAGTATCTGTATACGTTTCCAAAGGATCTTTAACAGATCCAAAATGTACTTAGACATAAATGTTGAACTTTTTTGGGGGAAGTACCCTAAGGAGAAGTTAAACTAAATTTGAACAAAATATTAGGGGATCCAAAGTTTGGTTCAAAATAGATTTCCCGTTCAAGAGATATCGGGCATACCATTTTAGTGAATTTTTTTAGATATTGGGGGTTAAGTACCTGAAGTTAGGAACCGGTATTGCTCATCTTCGGAATAAAACTAAGTTTAGACGAAATATGACGAAGGCCAAATTTTGGAACAAATTGGTTGATCAGTTCGAGAGTTTTCGTGCTCTCCAGCCACTGTTTTCCCAAGAAGTATGGACTTGCCCCTGAAAAAAATGTTACCGTCGTATTTGAAGCAGCGAATGCAAGTTGCTTCAACAAAAATCAAAATTATCCAAGAGCAGATCTCAAATTGAACTTATCCGAAATTTTTTGTGGGAGTTACCCGAAGGAGTCCACAAATATAGTCCATACTCGAACCTCATCTATATCTGGTAGATATATTAGGATGAGTGACCAAATCGGTCACTCCCTTCAAGAGTTATCGTTCTCACAATTTTTCCGAACATTTTTGAACTTTTGTGGGGGAGGTACCTGAACGAGTGGAGCGATATGGCTCAACTTCGAATTTGTACTTAGTTTGGACAAAATATTACGAAGGCCGAATTTTGGAGAGAATCGTCAGATCCGTTCGATAGGTCGTAGGTATTTTTTGCATCTTTCAGGCTATTTTCTCAGGAAGTATAGACTTGCCCCTGATGAAACATGTATCGTCGTATGAAAGGCAGCGAATACAAGTTAATACAACAAAAATCAAGGCGATACGAGAGCTGGTCCTAAGCTGAACTTTTCCGAAATTTTGTGTGAGAGGTACCCGAAGGAGTGGACCGATTGAGTGCATATTGGAACCTCATCTAAGCCCGGTAGAAATTTCACGATGTGCAAAGTACGGACCGAATCGGTCACATTTTCGAACTTTTGTGAGGGAGGTACCGGAAGGAGGGGACTGATATTACCCATCTTTAAACTTAAACTAAGTTTGGACAAAATATTACGAAAGCAAAATTTTGGACCAAATTTTTTGATCCGTTCGAGAGTTGTCGTGCTCTCCATCCAGCTAGACAGACGGACGGACATGGCTAAGTCAACTCCAAATTGTCTGAGACGGACAATATACTCGGGGTCTAAAACCTATATTTCGATGAGGCACATTTTGCCCGTATGAAAGTGTATAAACCTTCGTTAGCATAAATGTTGAGGGTATAAAAAACTCTAAAGTTGAAGACCTTCACAAAAATTTTATGAAATGCTAATCAGTACCTTGAATACCCAGACAATTCTTTAATGAACAGAACAAGAATATATATTTATGATCGCCTGGAGAAAACATCTGACCGTTGCACCGTTCATGACATTACAGTTTTTCTAGGAGATTCAATGCTAAAATTGGGATTGCAAATATATTTGGTGACACGAACGACAAGTACATCCTACTTGAGTTAACATATGACAACGGATTGGGGCTGATCGATTTCGAAGAGGAGAAAAAATGGCCACTTGGATGTCTCCAGATTAAAAAACCAAATAGATAGAGATGACCCATTGGGTCGTCTACTGTAGAGTAGATGGCGCATTGGGTCGTCTACTGTAGAGTAGATGGCCCATTGGGTCGTCTACTGTAGAGTAGATGGCCCATTGGGTCGTCTACTGTAGAGTAGATGGCCCATTGGGTCGTCTACTGTAGAGTAGATGGCCCATTGGGTCGTCTACTGTAGAGTAGATGGCCCATTGGGTCGTCTACTGTAGAGTAGATGGCCCATTGGGTCGTCTACTGTAGAGTAGATGGCCCATTGGGTCGTCTACTGTAGAGTAGATGGCCCATTGGGTCGTCTACTGTAGAGTAGATGGCCCATTGGGTCGTCTACTGTAGAGTAGATGGCCCATTGGGTCGTCTACTGTAGAGTAGATGGACCATTGGGTCGTCTACTGTAGAGTAGATGGCCCATTGGGTCGTCTACTGTAGAGTAGGTGGCCCATTGTGTCGTCTACTGTAGAGTAGATGGCCCATTGGGTCGTCTACTGTAGAGTAGATGGCCCATTGGGACTAGAAGGTCCATTCGGTCGTCTACTGTATAGTAGATGGCCCATTGGGTCGTCTACTGTATAGTAGATGGCCCATTGGGTCGTCTACTGTATAGTAGATGGCCCATTGGGTCGTCTACTGTATAGTAGATGGCCCATTGGGTCGTCTACTGTATAGTAGATGACACATTGGGTCGTCTACTGTATAGTAGATGACACATTGGGTCGTCTACTGTATAGTAGATGGCCCATTGGGTCGTCTACTGTATAGTAGATGGCCCATTGGGTCGTCTACTGTATAGTAGATGGTCCATTGGGTCGTCTACTGTAGAGTGGATGACCCAATGGGCCACCTACTCTTGCAAACCCAATGCCTGACATAAATATTTTCAATTGCTTACCTTCGAGTTTTTCTATTTTGTTTTATTCCATGTTCTGAAAAACATTCTTTATTTTTAAAATTCACATTAACCTAACACATTTTGTTTCGAATACAATCTCCACTATCATATAAACACTAGGGTTATGACTTTTTTACAACCTCATATCCCTGTATCATAGCGTGATGAGTTTTGCCATAAGATTACATAAAATCTTAATTATAAGGTGATTCGGTGAAAAAACCTCACGCACAAAATGATTTTAAAATTTGAATTTATCAAAATTATGGACAATTTTTTGAAGTCACTGAAAACAGATATATAATTGAAAATAAACTTTAGAGCCACATGAGATAATTAAAATGGCATAAAATTTATTTCTCACTATTTTTCTTCAATTCTGAGAATCGTAAAAATGTCGTAAACGCTTTTATTCAAAAATATAATTTTTTAACAAAAAACAAAAAATTTAAAATTTTTTCAAAGTGACTTTTTTCGCGACTTTTTTAATATTTGAATGAAATAAACGTTATTATAGTTATTAGTAGGCTTATATTTATTCATTCGTGCAACAAAAAATAATTTTTTGAATTTTTTTTTTTTTTCATTTCATATATTTTTTCAAAAAATTATTTTTTTAAAATCGATTTGTGCGTGAACTATTTTTATATTTCAATGGAATAAATGATAGCATAGTGATTAATAGGCAAAAGTTCATTCATCCCTGCTACAGGAAATCATTTTTGAGGAAAAATGTCAAAAAGTCATAACCCTAATAAACACTTAAAATAACACATACGCACCCATTTACATAAATGACATAGCCATTAATATCACTCATACACCACATGAGACAAAAACACAATAAATATAAATTATACGCCCCTTAGCCCACTTCAAACGATCAACAATCATTTGCAATATTTGCTAATGGTCAGTTTTCTAATATTTTTAGAGTTTCATGAATATCGCCAATCAATCAAAACCATTTAAATTAAAATGTTGCAAAAATTCCAAACACCGAAAAAATGCAATAAAGTCAAAATATTTTGTAAATTGTCACACCAACGAAAAATTGTCATCATGCAATTAGGTATGTTAGGTGGTACGAGTATTCACTTATTGTCATTGTTTAAGTGAAAATACAAAAACAAAAAAAAATCTGCTAAATTTTTGTACATACACGAAACCATAGCCAATGGTTGTGACACTAGTGCCTGCCTGTTTTGCTGCCATTAAGGCCATTCAAGCTGATGACCATGATGACATTGATATTTTTCAATTAAACACTTACATTGGAACTCGGTGACCATTTGGATGATGTGGATGTAAAATGATGGCTAACACTGCCATTTGTAGCAGCGCCACCTACACCATTGCCGCTAACACCACCAATACTGGCATTGGCTGAGCTTGTTGAACTGCCGCTGCCTACACTGCCAACTGTGTGTGTATGTTGTTATTTGTTGCAGAGTATTTTGGTGCAGATTCACGTACATGATATGATCAAACACACACACCCATACCAACGCATATGCAGTGATAAGAATGCAGGGAAATGGTATGGCAAACAATGATTGGTTTGTGATGGAAATTTATTAAATTTTTGTGTCGGTCATGCGAGAGCATTTTGTTTTGTTGGAATTTCAAATAAACCAGCAGCCATTTGAAAGTATGAAAAAACAACAACACGAAGATAGCACACCAGCAAATATGCAACCAACAAAACAAGGATCATCAGCAAATATGCAAGAACACCCACCATGGATGATGGCCACCATGTCCATGGTTTTTCGTGTGTTTTTTGGGTTTCGATTTACGTTGAAGATTTGATTGTGGAGATTTCCATTTCAATTTTTTATAGTTGTTGTTGTTGTTATTTGATTTGGATTTTTGCGAGTTGTTATTTTTATGTTTATAGCCAAGGGATGGATGCATGAATTTAGCATGAATCAAAGATAGAACCGGAATAGCAGTGACCATTGAGTTTCGTTAACATTATTGTATTTGGTTTTTGGTTTCAATGTACATTTCACATCATGCCGTTAGTTCAGTAAGGCCAAGTGGTTTTGTTGTTGTCGTTGTTGTTTCGATATGCCATTGAATTTCGGTTGCAACATTGGTGAAATTTTGATTTTTATGTTTTTGTTGCGAAAATGTTGTACAAATTTCCAGCAATTGGTTAGAATTGTTTCAATTGCGTTTATAAAGAAAATTGAATTTTTATTTTGTTTGTTGTTGTTATTTTATTGTATGGTAATTTTAACAATCACACGCGCACACACACAGCAAAACAACAATTTGATTTGAATTTTTGTTATAATTTCCATTAAAAAAATATTTTTTTTTCCAATAACGTCGAATGAGCAAAATTAAAAATTTGCATTGAACAGTTGCCAAATGTTTTGGTAGTCAGTATATTTGTGGTCACGTGTGTTTTGTGGTGAGAATGAAATTAAAGGGGGGGAAGAGAAAAAGAAGAAACAGAAATATAGAAAATTAATTAGCAAGAAATTTATACAATATATTTATATTTGTTTTTAAAGTTATATAGTTTTTCAGCCAAGTTCTCTACAACTTACCGTATTGTGATGGTATAACGTCAGGATCACGTTCATCTTCTACCAAGTCTTCAGAGGATTTAGATTTAATGTCTGTATGCTGCCAACGTGGTTTATCCATGCCACTGCCCTGAAGGGGGTAAAGAGACAATATAAAGATATAAATATTAATATGCAATATAAGAAAGTGATTAGGTTAAAAGATTTTCATATATTTATTCTATACCCAAAAGAAAGATGTTCAGGATTTAATATACGTGGATTTTTTCGTAGGCTACAAACATCCTTAAGCCATCTTTAAATATTCTCCTGCGATCGTCCAGTTCGCCTATAAGGTCAATATTCTGCACGCAGAGTATGAATATTGTTGATGCAGGCATAGCATAGCAAGATAAGGTATTGGAGCAACCATAAATTATGTATCATTATGATTTTGGCAACCATATACTTTGTGTCAATTAAATGATTGTTGCAGCCTGGGAGCCACCGTAGTGCAGTGGAAAGCACGTCGGTCATGCACTGTGAAAGTCTGCGGTCTGGGAGCAACCGTGGTGCAGTGGTAAGCATGTCCGCCGTGCACCCTGAAGGTCTGTTCAATCCCTGACCATAACATCAATATTTTCGGCGATGGCAATACCCCTCAGTGTAATGCTGACTTTCATATCCTGAGTATTTCAGCAATAAAAAACTTCTCGTATGACATGCCGTTCGGACTCGACGATTACAAGTAGGTCCCATAGCTTTGAGCTAATATGGATCGACGTGCACTCATTGATATGAGAGATGTCTCCCTTGTCCCTTCGGCGGTGTTGTGGGAACATATGCATTTATATGATTGCTACAACAACATTAATTTGTGCACTCTCAGAAAATGCTTGCTTCAACAAAAATTTCTTCATTATATAACAACCACATATTGTGTGTCATCATGGTGTTTGTCACGAAACATATGGTTACTGTAACAATATATGTTTTTACATATTTACAATACTATTTAATTCTCAGTTGCTACAGCAATAAATCTTCTATTTGCGCGTTCACCACTAATGACTCCTTCAGGCAGGCCAAAGGATATAAGAGAGCTTTTCTATATCAAGAGGTCCATTGAGCAGGACTAAAAAGCATTCACCTTTTTTCAATGCAGTGTATAACGAAGTCTATATACATAATATCTTCAATATTTCCCTCACAACTCTACACATCTCGTCTGCCACAAGAAGACACAGAAAATTCCAGAAAAGTGCAACAAAGGAAAATAAACAAACAGGACTTCAAAATCTGCAATATATAATATTCCTTCCTCTGTCGCAACTCTAGTGTCATCGATGTCATTTTAAAAATGTAAGCATTGACGTAGAACGAGTTTTAAATCTGCCCTGACATGGAACAAATTTCATTAAAAATTCACAAACGATAGAAGAACAGAATGTGTATGCAAAAAAGACAATATCATCAGATAGCAACAGGTTAAGAGAAAATGACAAAATCCTGGAAAAAATTATGAATGACAGAATAAGAAAAACAAAAAGAGAAATACAAATAAAAATGCATTGGATATTATGAATTTTGAATTGTCATAAGAGGTCTGGTAAAGTAATTAAGGGGAGTTACAACATAGAAACATGATCTGCGAATCTCCACCTTGAATGTGCAGAGTTATAACAGAGATGGTGTAAATATTTTAGCCCAGCAAGATAGATACATATAAATCTATAAAATTAAGTGTTCGAGTTCGTGAAGTGTCAAAGTGTGGAACACCCTGGACAGGATTAATCTGTAGGTGTCACCAGTCTAATTTACATTTAAGCGTAGTACTCATTGACCAACATGAAAGAGTCATTGAGGGGTATTTAGTTAACATTAATGTCTAGTTAAAAAATACCTACATATTGTATTAAAAATATTTTTTAGCTAAATAAAAATTTGTATTTTCTATAAAATTGTCCTAATAGTACTCTGGCTGTCATTCAAAACTGGTGGTGGGTACTCGCCTATAGCCACTAATAGTTTTTTTATACCCTCCACCATAGTATGGAGGGTATATTAAGTTTGTTTTTTCCGTTTGTAACGCATTGAAATACTCATTTGCGACCCTATAAAGTCGATCTGAGTCGATCTGTGCACGTCCGTCCGTCTGTGGTAATCACTCTAGCATCCACAAAAATGGAGATAGGATTTTGGGAAAATGCGTCTTTTGTTTGCAGGCAGGTCAAGTTCGATGATGGGCTATATCGGTCCACGTTTTGGTATAGCCCCCATATAACGGTACCCCCCGATTTACGGTATTTTGACGTTTTTAGCTACATTTTCAGACCGATTTAGCTATAATTTGACATTTAGGGTTCTTAAGTGTCACTACACTTATATAACAAAAGTTGTGGACATAGGTCCACGTTTTGGTATAGCCCCCATATAACGGTACCCCCCGATTTACGGTATTTTGACGTTTTTAGCTACATTTTCAGACCGATTTAGCTATAATTTGACATTTAGGGTTCTTAAGTGTCACTACACTTATATAACAAAAGTTGTGGACATAGGTCCACGTTTTGGTATAGCCCCCATATAACGGTACCCCCGATTTACGGTATTTTGACGTTTTTAGCTACATTTTCAGACCGATTTAGCTATAATCTGACATTTAGGGTTCCTAAGTGTCAATAAATTTATATAACAAAACTTGTGTACATAGGCACACGTTTTGGTATAGCCTCAATATAACGGTACCCCCCGATTTACGGTATTTTGGCGTTTTAAGCTATATTTTCAGACCGATTTAGCTATAATTTGACATTTAGGGTTCTTAAGTGCCAATAAACTTATATAAGAAAACTTGTGGACATAGGTCCACGTTTTGGTATAGCCCCCATATAACGGTACCCCCCGATTTACGGTATTTTGACGTGTCTAGCTACATTTTCAGACCGATTTAGCTATAATTTGACATTAAGGGTTCTTAAGTGTCAATAAACTTATATAACAAAACTTGTGGACATAGGTCCACGTTTTGGTATAGCTCCCATATAACGGTACCCCGATTTATGGTATTTTTACGTTTTTAGCTACATTTTCAGACCGATTTAGCTATAATTTGACATTTAGGGTTCTTAAGTGTCAATAAACTTATATAAGAAAACTTGTGGACATAGGTCCACGTTTTGGTATAGCCCCCTTATAACGGTACCCCCGATTTACGGTATTTTGACGTGTTTAGCTACATTTTCAGACCGATTTAGCTATAATTTGACATTAAGGGTTCTTAAGTGTCAATAAACTTATATAACAAAAGTTGTGGACATAGGTCCACGTTTTGGTATAGCTCCCATATAAGGGTAGCCCGATTAACGGTATTTTGACGTTTTTAGCTACATTTTCAGACCGATTTAGATATTAATTGACATTTAGGGTTCTTAAGTGTCAATAAACTTATATAACGAAACTAGTGGACATAGCTCCATGTTTTGGAATAGCCCTCATATAACGTTACCGCCTGATTTCAGGTATTTTGGCGTTTTAAGTCACATTTCTGGTCCGAATTAGCTATAATTTGATATTTAGGGTTCTTAATGACCAAAAAACTTATATTCGAAAAAATTATGAACATAGGTCCATGTTTTGGTTTAGCCCCATATAACGGTACCTCCCGATTTTCGGTATTTTTAGAATTTTACCTACAAGTTTTAACCGAATTATCTGTAATTTGAACATTTGACATTTGAAATTCCTAGTGGTCACCACACCTCTCCACCAAAAATTGTCAAGAAAGGTCGATGTATTGATAAAGCCCCCATATAACGGTACCTCCCGATTTTGAGTAATTTGATGATTTCAGCTACAATATTAAACCGAACTAGCAATAATTTGACATTTGAAGTTCTTAGTGGTCACAACACCTCTCCATCAAAAATTGTCCACATAGGTCCATGTTCGGATATAGCTCCCATATAACGGTACCTCCCAATTTTCAGTAATTTTGCAATTTAAGCTACAATTTTCAACCGAACTAACTGTAATTTGACATTTGAAGGTTGTAGTGGTCACCACACATCTGCACCAACAATTTTCAACATAGCCCCAATATAACGATACTTCCCGATTTTCGGTACTTTGAGGATTTTACTTCAAATGTTTAACCAACGTAGGTCCATGTTTTGGTATAGCCCCAAAACAAACCTACCGATTTTCCGTAACTTAGCTTTATTTTTTGGACGACCTTTTTTTAATTTGAAATTTAAAAGCCAACAAAAATTGTTCATTTAAGTTCATATTTTCGTATAGCCCACATTCCTCCGAACTAGCTGTTAATGACATTTCAAGTTCCCACGTTATGCACCGATTTTCGGTATTTTGATGATTCTAGTTAAAATTTTTAACCGAATTTGGAGTTATTTGACATTAAAGGCTCCCATCAAAAACTGTCAACATAGGTCCATTTTATATTATAATCCCTATATAACGGTACCTCCCAATTTCTAGCCCACCAAAAATTGTCAACATACATAGTTAGATATAGGCACCATAAAAAAGGGTCTCCCGAATGAAGCATTTTATGTACATTATCTGACATTTTAACGTACCCACTTAAATTTATGGACAGAAATGAAAACTAATTATTCCATTTTAGTTCAGAATATTTTATGGTGGAGGGTATGAAAAGTTCGGCCCGGCCGAACTTAACGCTTTTTTACTTGTTATGATTATATTGTTATTCGTTGTTGGTCGGTGAACCTAATACACGTCCCAATACTGGACTACAATCAATTATTTATAGTATAAAATTCCGAGACGATCTAGCCATGTCCGTCTGTCCGTCGTTTGTAATCACTCTAGAGTTCGCAATAATTGAGCTAGAGCACTACATTTTTGCACCCGAGTGTCTTTTTTCCATGGGCAGGTCAACTTTGAAGATGGGCTATATCGGACCACTTTTTGGTATAGCCCCTATATAATGGTACCTCCCAATTTTCGGTATTTTGGGGATTTAAGCTACATTTTTTATCGAACTTCCTGTAATTTGACGTTTGGGGTTCCCAGTGGTCACAACATATCTTTGGTATAGCCGTCATAAACCCCCCGATTTTCGGTATTTTGAGGGGTTTAGCTAGAATTTTTGACCAAACTACATGTAATTTGACAGTTGAGGTTCCTCGTAATCACAAAACATCTCCACCTAAAACTGTTAACATAGGCCCATGTTTTGGTATAGCCGCCATATAACGGTACCTCTCGATTTTTGGTATTTTGAAGATTTTAGCTAAAATGTTCCACCGAACTACCTGTAATTTCACTTTTGGGATTCTCAGTAGTCACAAAATATCTCCACTAAAAACCGTCAACATTGCTATATATTTTGGTATATCCCCCGTATAACGGTACTTGCCGATTTTCGGTATTTTGAGGATTTTAGCTAAAATGTTTGACCGAACTACCTGTAATTTGACAGTTGAGGTTCCTAGTAATCACAAAATATCTCCAACTAAAACCTCAGTTGAGGTTCCAACGGAACAGCCCCCGTATAAGTATACCTCCCGATTTTCGGAATTTTGAGGATTATAGCTACATTTTGAGACCGAACTACCTGCAATATGACGTTTGAGGTTCCCAGTGGTCACAAAACATCTCAACCAAAAACTGTCAATATATGTGCATGTAGGTTTTGCTATAGACCGCATGTAACGGTACCTCCCGATTTACGGTATTTTGAAGATTTTAGCTACAAATTACGACCGAACTATGTGTAAGTCGATATTTGAGGGTCCCAGTGGTCACACAACATATCCACGAAAAACTGTCAGCATAGGTCCATATTTTTGTATATCAAACGCCCTTAGCCCAAAATTTCGGAAAAGTTCAGTTTAGGAGCTGCTCTCGAATCGCTTTGATTTTTATTGTAGCAACTTGTATTCACTGCACTGCGGTGCCAGTTTCACCAGGGGCAAGTCTATACTTATTGAGGAAACAGCCTGAAATGTGCAAACAAACCCTAGACACCGTGTGTAGTGGTTGGAGTGCAAGATAACTCTCAAACGGATCTGCCGATTCGAACAAAAATTTGGCCTTCGTAATATTTTGTGCAACCTTAGTTAAAGTTCAATGATAAGCCGTATCGCATTCGCTGCCTCAATTACGACAGTAAAAGTGTTTTCAGGGGTAAGTCCATACTCCTTGAGAAAACAACCCCAAAGTTGTCAAAAACCCCTATGGCACCATGTGGCTGTGGCTGGAGTGCTCGAACCGAATACTGCGTTCGTCCACACTTTGGATATTATAATATTTTTTCCAATATTAGATGAAATTCGAAGGTGGTGCTTTAGGTCCACTCATTCCGGAACCTCCCCCACAAAAGTTCCAAAATATTCGCTAAAATGGTACACGCGATTTTGGATCTCTAGAAATTATCGAAACTTTGTTAATGTTCAAACTTGGGTCTTATCTGTTCAATCCTTGTGGTACCACCCACACAATTGTTCAACATTTTTGTGTGGTTAAGGGTCTGTTCGAAGATCCTTTGGACATTTTAACCGAAGGTTTTCCTAGTGACCCGATTGAGAGCGATATGATGTTTTTTGTAGGCTAGTGTGATAAAAAAAGCCCTATCTATCTACATATATCCCCGCAAATTTTTGAGCTTTAATCCTATCCATATTTTTGTCGGTTCATACATATGTTTTTTTTTTTTGGGAAAAAAGTATTTGAATCCACACAGGCTGAGGGTATATCTCTGTCGGCAAAGCCGACTGATACTTTTTTACTTGTTTTTTTTATTATTTTTATTTCCCTCGGAGTCGGAGCCAGAGTCGTTAAAAACTGTTTTGGAATCAGAGTCAGAACCGCAGTCGTGAAAAAAATGTTCTGGAGTCGGAGTCTAACCAAAAATACCTCGACTCATAAACCTTGTTGGTAACGAGGTTCTACCATAGGCATAATTCTGAGATCATTTGAGCCAATTTCCCTTAGGTACTCGGACCTAGACTGATAGTTGGTATCGGCCCACTTGTGGAAGTATCGTAATAGCTGTGCTTGTACCTAAACGCAGAGAGTCTTCGGTTTGAATGTGGAGCTGCAGTACTAACCGGTTGTCTTAGCCATAGAAAGACTGAAGCTTTAGATGTTGCTTCTGCACCGGAACAAGATGGTGAACAGGGCCAAATAGTTAAACAAAATTGGTACGTCTTTACGATGCAAGGACTGTTGGTTGGGCGCCTGTATCCAATTCAGTAATGAGAACACCGTGTGGTTGAGCTATCAAAACCGGTACCCACTGAGTTTTACTCAAAGACATAAATGAAAAAAAGTAATCAAAATGATGTCCCAAAATTCACCCAAAGAATGAAAGGCCCTTTTTCTGAAGCCGTTTTACCAAG
Organism: Musca autumnalis; assembly: GCF_047663935.1. NCBI lineage: Eukaryota > Metazoa > Arthropoda > Insecta > Diptera > Muscidae > Musca > Musca autumnalis. The sequence continues at coordinate 48,248,391 of NW_027411755.1, forward strand.
CAGCAAGGACAACGATTGATTGGAACTTAACCACACAAAGAAGACGCGACTGGTAGCTCAAATTACATGGATATTAGAGTCTGCCACACTCGTATTGTCCTAAAAATATATTAAAGCATGATGTGGGAATGTCTATAATCACTGAAGTAATTGGACCATATAAAAGTGGGTGTAGACCTTGCAAATCTAATATTAACCAGATATTCACCTAGCGGCAAATCCTGGAACAGACCCAAAATATCAGCTTGCCATATCTTTGTGGACTATATGGTTGTCTTCAATATTTCAAGCGATGCCTGAATTCGGTATTCCCTCAAAGTGCATAGGGTTTTTTAAAATGACCTATCCGAAGTGGAAAATAGGCGAGATAAACTATTATTTGCTTATCCTGAGTCATCGACAACATCTCCCAAAACTTAAATGAAGTAACAGATACATTAAAAATTCTAAAGTGTGCAGTACTTTCTGTGTTAGAGAAGACTTCTGACTAATACCCTAGACAGACGGCAGCGTTAATTTGCATTTAATTTTAGCCTAACAGACGACAGTATCTGCATTTAAGAAACAGCTGATTGCTGTTTTGTTGTTGTTTGCCCTGTATTTTTTGTTTACCTTGTTTCTCAGAGCATGAATATGCTCTCTCCCTCATATGAATATGGACTCTCTTCTACGGTATTGCCATATTGAAATACCTAAATGCCCTTTAAATTCAATTTGATTTTGTGCATTAAGAATGTGGATAATGCACGAATTAATTTGAATTAAGACAGTTAATGCAAATTAACGCTGCCGTCTGTCTAGGGTATAAGACCACTTACGAATATTCTATTTGTGAAAGACCACTTACAAGTCTTCTACCTTTTAAGTACCTTATAGAAGACCACTTAGGGGCCTTCTGTCTATGGAAGTCCCCTTAGATGTCTTCTATCTCCAAAGACACCTTAGTTGTTTTCTATATATATAGAAGACACCTAGGGTTTTTTTATCTAAAGAAGACCACTTAGGGGCCTTCTCTGTATAGAAGGCCACAAAGGCGTCTTAGGGGTCTTCTATCTTAAGAAGATCAGTTAGAGATCTTTGATATTCTTATCATACCACTCCTCGTTTGAAATCAATTTGTGTAACTCCTTAACCTATATCAATTCACATACAACCGTACTTACCTTATAAACATCCCCGGTTTGAGCCACCACAGCTGTAGCCGTTGCTTTTGTGCCATGTTGACGATTGCGACGTAAATTGTGTAAAAATGTCATCATGAATATTTTCAAAGCGATTGCCAAACTAATAATAACAATTGTAAGGACACTCCCAACGATAACGGGTGACAGCGTCAAGGATACATCATCATCTGTTGGTTTGCGTTTTTTTTTACCATATTATAATAGAACAATGACACACATACAAACGATGGGGTAACAAGAGACAGATATTGTCAACCACACACAAACAAACCACAAAGGCATGGAAAAGGAAGAGGAAAAAAAAGAAAGGTTATGTGTGACAAAACAAAAAAGGAAAATAATGAAAGTGAGTCAGTTTAAAATGGATAGATTCACAATTATTATGGGAAATTTAAACGAAAGAGCAAGAAATGGAGGAAGAGTTCACAAGGAAAAACAAGAACAAGAAGAGGTCAAAGGAAAATGGATAGCAATTATTATAACAAACACAAATTTAGTTAGGTGTGACATGTGAATGTGGTTATTCGAGTATGTGTGTGTGTTGTTTTATCCAAGTATCAATGTTAGAATGGGTGTGTAAGATGTCAGTCATTGCAAAAACCATTATTGTGTCAGTTGGGTGTGTATGTGTGTAAATGTATGTTCCATTCATGTTTGACATAATGTGGTTTCATACAAAACACCAACAAAAGGTTTATGTGTCAGCCAGTGTTGATTTGTTGTAGTTGTTCAATTTTTTTATTAATATTTTTTTTCACCACATATGTTTGTATGATCGTTGTTGTTGTCGTTTTTGTGAAGGTGATGTTGTCGTCGTTTTTTATTTATTTTTTCCACCAAGCAATACAGTCATCCGTATGTAGTTGTTGTTGTTTTTGTTATTATTTGTTCATTTGTAAGTTGTTTACATTTGTCGTTGTTGTTGGTGTTGTCATCATCATTGTAGTTGTTGAAGTTGACGTTTACGTTGACATCAGTGTTGTTTGTGTGTGTATGTGTTCGTTCGTTCGTTATTTTGCATCACAATCAATAAAAACAATCATAAATCATGGACGGTTGTCAGCGTTTTGCGTGTCACCATTTTGTTTGTACGTGCGAAATTTAATCCATTTCAAATTGTAGTACGACAACAAACGCGCAGCAAATGGGAAGCGCACACACACACATATATAGGTGACACAAACAGAAAAAACAACGACAGCAGTAGCAGCAACAGTGTATACAACACGAACACCAACAATCAAGCACCACCATAGGTGTTCAATTCATTTTGTTTTTTTTTTTCAGCAAAAGCATTGCCATGTTGATATATGAAACCGCAAAAGAAGGCAGCACATGTGAACCAAGAATCCAAATGGGCCACAACAAAAGACACATCAACAGCAACGTAGAGAAGAAAAAAAATGAAACAAACATCCATACACGCAAATATAAGAGCCGTTGCCACATAACATTCCAAATGTACACATGTTTGGTGGCATCAAAAAATATATATGGGTGTGTGTTTGTATATGTGTGATTGCCAACCATAAAGCAGTCAGTAAGGCATCCACAGGTAGTCAGTCAGTCAGGTAGTATGTCAAGTCAAGGGTGTTGAAATCCAAGCAAAACGTGGCAAACATGTAAATTATAACCACAAAAAACGGTTCAGTTCAGGTTTTCATTTTCATTCAATATCACCATCATATTTGTGTGGGTGGATGGGTGATCGGGTGTTGTTCACAAATATGAGACAAACAGCATACAAAGCAATCATCATTCATTTCCATAGCGGCAACAGCAGCATAAAAAGTGAGACATAAAAAGACAAAAAGAAAAGATATGAAGAGAAAAAATATTATAGTTATTATTGAAAACATTTTTCATTCAATATTCGTAACGTTTTTGTTGATGGCTCAACCAATATTGTAATTTTGGGTTAAAGTGTCTGTAATGAACAATTGAGTGTCAACCCTTTATGGTTCTATTTTTATGAAAATTTCTATGAAGTTATTGGAAAGATGTTTAGATGGTATTGTGATCTGCTTGTGTAGGCCATATCATATACGCCCTCAAAGTATGCAGCACACATTAGAATAAGGAGATAAGAGTTTAATTAAAAGAAGTAAAATAGTGTTAAATTCGACTGTTCCCAACGTTTTATACCCTCCACCATGGAATATTCTAAACTAAAATTAAATAATTAGTTTTCTTTCTGTTACGAAAGCATTAATGTGAGCAACTGGCGGTGGGCAAATTCGCTGACCACTGGGAACCCCAAATACCAAATTATTGCTAATTTGGTCAGAAATATAGCAAAAAAAAATCAAAATAGCTGAAATCCGTCGGTACCGTTTTATGGTTGGTATTCCCAAACTTGGACCACAATCATTGATGGAGAAGTTTTTAAACGACTGACAAACTTAAACAAAGAACGCATATATGTTTCCTATCTACATTTGTTTTTATGTTTTTGAGATTACCGCAAACGGACGGATGGACGTACATACATATTTCGACTCAGAATTTTACCCTGATCTAGAATATTATCCTTTACCCCACCTCGATTCCAGCGATGTACATCGTGTTTATAGGGTCATCATATATAGAGTTTTCAGAAAGATTCCTTGAAAAAAAGCGTAGCTAAATTTAGCGATGATTGGGACGACTTTTTTCCGTTCCAGAGCATCCCGATAAGACCTCCTGCCAGAGTTTGGTTGTCCAATATAGAGACGACGGACAAAAGTTGCTGAAATGCATGACGAAAATGATCAATTCTAATGGACGAGTGTTCCGTAATCACCACTGAGGCACCCAACAACAACAGCATGAGCTTGGTATTCTCAAAAACTGTGGCCTGAGAATAGCCACTCAAGAGATTGGGGAATAACCTGTACTTTGGCATGAGGGACACCAGAGTCAAGATCATACGACTGCTTGCCCAGACTGGGGAAGACGATGGGCATGATATCGACGATGCCGTAAAGCGGGGGTACACACCATCAGTTTTGTCTGTTGATTATTTTCTCAAATATAGGTTGCTTGCCAGTGTGGCCGTTCATATTTGCCAATCACCATCTCAAGCGGTGCGGTGTAGCGCACGGTGGGCAGATGTCTTGCACGATGTTATCAATCCTTGTCCTATTGGAATTAAAACAGCTGCACAATTTTAATCCTAGTAGAGCCAAACTACTTGTTGTAGCAACTCATATATGTTCGTTCGTGTATTACTTCAGTTATTAGGTTCGGGTTCCTCAATATCCAGACTCAAAAATTCGGCAACCTGGAGGGGTTAGCTGGGCAGCTAAACAAATGCAGTGTGTCCCAATCCACATGCCGGGCATGTATTGGGTATCGCGGCATAAATTCGGTCCCAATACGAATTGAGGCGGCTGCATCGTACGGATCTTAACTGGGCTAAAACCACGCGTGTTTGCCTTGGCAGTTAACGTTTTTCTGTTGCGATGGATGTGGCTGGTACCCAAGTACTACATTCACACTGTATCTTTGTACTGCCTGCTCAACCATGTCAGTATGAATAATTACAAATCTGCCTAATATGCTCGTTGGTCTGTGACGGATACTCATTGCGATAACACCCAACCATATCCTGTTGTGCTGATGCATCGGTAAAACCTTCGTCTCCTCATGAAGATGGTTTAATATTCTTCCTCTGCGTAGCGCTAACATTTGCATACCACGCTGGCGCCACATAGCTTACCACTGACCGGTCTATTGCTTTGTAAGAGGTCAACAAGGTTTCTTTGTCAGCACCCCAAGTGATGCCTGCCAACGACTTGAGGACATTGTTCCTACTTCTGATCTTATCGCAAAACGAGACTTCTCTCATATCAATGAGTGCACCCCGATTAAATTAGCATATGATATGGGACCTACACTTTATCGTCGAGGCCGAACGGCTTGTCTTAAGACACCACTTGTAGAGAAGTTTTACATTGCTGAACTACTGAGGAAATGTCTCCTTCATTACTGAGGGGTATTTTGCCACCGTTGGAAATTTGATGCTGCCTTGCCTGGGAATCGAACCGCAAACCTTCTGAGTGCAAGGCGGGTGTGCATATCATTGCACCACGCTGGCACCCTATCGAACGTTACACCCAATATTTTGGGGTAGTTAGTGGTCGCAATCAGTACACCATCGACCAATATGTCCAATATGTTCAGTGGGAGCCTCATTTCAGCCGTTCAATTGGTGAACAGTGTAGTATTGGATTTAGCAGCGGATATTTTCATATTCCTCAGATGAAAAAACTGCACTAGGTCAGCTATGTAGATAATTAACTATATCACGTTAGGACTCGACGCCAAGATCATACAATCATCCACATACATAACGATCTCTATGCCGTATGAGGGGTGTAGAATTTCGGAGAGATATAGGTTAAACATTCGGTCGCACGGCCTGCTCTGGTCCATTCCTCCACTGATATGTGTGGATATGACATCTAATGCTGTTGTAGTAATCCTGTATCAATGTGTTATTGCGTCAGTCTATCCTGTCGACTTCAAGAGTAAGCTCTCTGACTCTCGGGTTCGTACGACGAAGGTCATCACGCTCATTCGCCAGTCCCGTCGCTTCTGCTTTGGCCTTATTTCGGGTATTCACCCAGCAGGTATATAAGGAGCGGCTGCTGCTGTGATTATGTCTAGGAATTATGTCAATTAGCATTTTAACAATTGATGAAAACGAGGCGTCTAAAATTGATGAAGTTGGGTGGTTTGCTGATGGAGATGATTATAGGGAGATGGTCTGACCAAAGGGAAACGGCGAGTTGCCACAGACGTCATTTGTCAGACCAGGTGATGTGATGATTATGTGTGGCGATTCGCCACTGGCGAACTATGACACTCTCCCCTCCGTCTAGATTAACCTTGCAAAACGTAGTCATACCTAGGACCGAGTGCCACAACTCGTGATGAGCATTAAAGTCCCCGGCCATGTATACGTAAAGCAACTCTACCTCGACGGTTGCACACTTGACTTCTTCCCACTTATAAAGTCCAATATTTCCCCGATCTCATTTAGAAGTAGCAATTAATTTGAGTTGACGCGTGAAAGTAACATGAAACTTTATTCTAGACATATGGTGTCAAAGAATGAAATATTTACGTCAAATTTCACTATGAATCCCAGAATAAACTGTATATCAAGCTTTTTGTAGAAAATTAACTTATGTTGAAACTGAGGTATGGGGTATTGTAACTCGAGAACATTTGTACGTACTTAGGTAAACTGAAGTATTTTAGCTCGATTCACCGATGGATTTTTAAAAAACAAGTGAGCCAAGGCTATAGTCGGGTCTGAGCCGACTATGTGATACCCTACACCACTACCTCTATACTTGTCTTTTGACTGGTAAAATTCAGAATATTAAAATTGGAATAGCTTAGCGCCTTTGCTCTGAATGTCTTCATTAATACAGGTCAAATTTTGTTGAAACGCATTTAAGCACATCGTCAGTACAACTCAACTAAAAAATGGAAAAGTGGTATGTACGCCAACCACCAATAGGCTTCTTTCTCTGTGAGACCCCCATCAACCCCCAAAATTTCGTGAGTATCCAATCAAAGTTCTATATGTTGTTTGACCACCTATGACAACCTATTTCACATCGTTGTAAAGGTGATATTTTCTACTTTCTTTGCAACGTTTTGCTTTCGATATACCTCTTACAGAAGAGAGATATTCGCTTTGAAATAAAACGTTGGCCTTTTCTCCAAATAAGTTTTTTTGTTTACATTCCGACCCCTGAATAATATCCGACCATTACCAAAATCAATAGGTTTTTTCCTCTGTGGGACCCCCATTAACGCCCAAAATTTCGTGACGATCCGATCAAAATTGCGACCTGTAGCGTGATTACGAAAAAATGGAAAAATGGAATGTATTACCGACCATTGCGATATCTCCGTTACTTGGCCACCTACGCCAACCTACTTTGCATCATTGCAAAGATGGGATTTTCTACTTTCATAGTCAGACTTTGTTTTTGGAAGGTCCCCAACCAAAGCTGTGATATTCGTCATTGTTATTAAAATCGCAAAAATGAAAAATTGGGTTCTATTAGCGGCTATTGCGATATCTTTGTTTTTTGACCACCTACGATAACCTACGTTGCCAAGTTGATATTTCCTACTTTCTTTAGCAGGTTTTGCTTTTGATATACCCCATATAGAAGCGGAGATATTCGTATTCTTTTTGGAATAAAATTTTGACTTTTTCTCAAAATAGGTTTTTTGGTGACGACCGGATTAAAATTGCGACCTGTAGTGTGATTACAAGGTTTAAATGGACACATTCATTTTGGTATTTATAAGTATGGGTCTACGACCATTATTACGATGCGTTACAAACTTTTTGGCCAAAACCAACATATAATGCCCTCCCCACATAGTGGGGTAGGGTATAATAACATTTTAAGCGGATGCTGTGGTCGTATTAATGTAAAAAAAGTCGGAAAAAATCGTTGAAGGAAAAGAGTTTTTATGTTACTTTCCAATTAGTGGTTTTACAGCGCAATGTAGAGCTTAATGCTCAAAGGAAAAGTTAAAGAATGCACTTCAGAGTTGAAGTTTCTAATGTATGATTTTTAATATATCCACTGTATCTACCTCAAACGGATGCTGACATTTTGAAGACTGAAAAATTGGGGTTTTTGAATTTTTGCTCTAATCCGGATTTATCTAAAAGCATATTATTTGATTGTAGTACTCGCGATTTCGCTCTTTTTAATGTATAACATGAGCGTGTAGCCTTTATAGGATCACAGTAATCTGCGCCCAAACCCGAAAGTTGTGTAGGTAAATTTTTCTTAAAAAACATGTTTTTGGGTTTAAAATTTATAAACGTCATTCTGAATCTAATATGCTACGGCGCGTCTAAATCCATCAACTATATCGGCGGATATGATACCCCCGAAAATCTGCAACAAATGTTTTTGAACATATCGCGTATTTAAAAGCATTTTGGATGTGTCATTTCTACTCAACCCAATAGAACGATACGCCTGACTAAAATTTCCGAAAACAGATATTTAAAAACGTTCGCGATTCCGAAGATAATAGATTTTTTCTAAAAACTGAGTGCGATGTAGCATCGCAGGTTCTTGATGGATCGCACTGAAATGGCATAGAATGATGTCTTTTTTAATGGTGATCATTGAAATCGGATGCGCATAAAATGCAAATGTACTTCGCGGAAATTATGGGCATTTTACTTTTTTTGCACCATAACATGCAACTGATGCTACATCGTGGTCGCCAAATGGAATTGCACAAACTGCACACGAAATAAAAGGGATTGATTCGCCGTGTTGGAAAATCGGATGCGCATCATGTCATTTTCACGCGGTTTATATGCGTTGTAAAATTCAATATAACATTATTTTAATATTATGCCGTAATTGGAATTCTTTGTGATTTAATATAATGGTCTAAAAAAACCGCAAATAGAAAAACTATAAGCGAAAAATTTTTTGCAACGGAAAATCTTTATTATTGCGTGAAATTTTGACGAAAATGACGAAGAACTCAAACATATTTTCATCAACTTTTCCTATAAAACCATAAAAAATTAAAATTAGATTCACTTTGGCAGTTTTGTTGAGATGAGATGTGTGTTTTATGACGACTCGAGCTCAAGAATAAGTGTGACTGATAAATTCGTTTAAATGCTCACACTTGTTCTTGAGCTCGAGTCGTCATAAAATTGGGGAAGGGTTCTTTGTTTCAATACAAAGAACTAAGAGAACTGATGCGTCCAAGTGGCGTTGAACGAAACTAGTCTTCTCTGCCATCCCCTAAAGTAATACATTTTAACTACATCCCACTTTAAACTTGTTGTTTTTAAATTTGAAACAACAAATATGAGATTGCGATTACGATCGTATAATACTATTCCAAAGTAAATATATAAACTCTCATTTTAAATCCCATTTAAACCATGTCACGATATGTGGCAATAACAATAATAAGAAAAAAAGAAAATCAATATTTTTAATGGCACGTTATTATATTTTAATTTTTTTCCGCCATAAATGAATATCAGTCTGATGTCAACTTCCAACAGGGAAATTGAAATTGTTTTTTTTTTTTTTTTTGCAATTATAAAACGTAACATGTCATTTAACAGTTTGTTGAAATAGCATTTTCTATATAACGACGGTTGTATGCGTTACGCATGACTACGATATTTAATGCAAATACAGTACAACGTGGTTAAAAACAATAATAAAATATTGGAAAGAAAAAAATTTTAAAATTATTTAATCCTTTGGTTTAGAGGATTCCTTTGTCAAATCTTTATAAAAATTGATTAATTTTGTAATTTATTATTAACTTGTTTTTCTGTACAATAAAACCTCTTTGAAAAAATCTTTCCACCAATCCATTTTAAACCTGTCGTACTGCCATAATTAGGAGTTTTGCTTTTGTTACATTTTTCAATTCCATTCTTCATTATTGTTTGTGGCGACATCAAGTTTTTTTCCATATTCCCTGAATGTCTATCCGTCTGTCGGTCTCTCTGTTGAAAAGGTTATTTGCTATGTTCCTTTGCTGTCTCAAAGGACTCAGAACAAATACCAACAATACGGCATAATATTGTATTGTGTCAAATGAGGAAAAAATATAAACAAAACCGTTTATTAGCAATAACAAATAAGGTCACATAACAGTCAATTAACATTTCACATACATATATGAAATAAATTGCATTGCGTATGGCAAAACTGATATTACGAAAAAACAAGAACAACATCACAAACATGAAGTTTAAAAATGCAAAAAATAATTTTATAAATTGGATTTTTTCCTCGCTTTTTACTTATTTTTCTTATAAGAGAAAATAATTTTAATGAACATGGCAATGACAAAAAATAATCACCAGCCTATGTCCGGTCACGTTGTCCTCCATTCGCTTCTGTTAATACAATGCTGCATTATTTTTGTTGTCAATTTAAAAATGACTCATATTGATGAATGTAATTGTTTCAATTATTAACACAAAAGGCTGAATTATGATCCGCAATACAAATCAATTAGCTGAGTGGCTCTGTGGAACATTTACAAATCAAATGTTAAAAAACCCTTTCAACAATATGTGTTCGTGATTACACCCTAGCAAATATTTGGTGTATGTATATCGACCATAATAAAATACCCATATGTAAATCAATTTTATGTTTACATCATGGTTCATCATGTTTCACAAAGATTCAATAGCAGAAAACAAAACCTTTATGGCGACATGGGTGATTTGGTATAAAAAGAATTCGCCAATGCTTTAGAAAGGTGAAATAGAATACCTCTGCCAACCTTCCTTTAAGGATGACATGTCAGAAAATAAACAAACATATCGTCTGCTAACTTTTAACGAAGTCATGAGTGAATGACAACCTTGGCTAGTGTACTGTTGGTGTAGCTCTATTTAAACACTTAGCATATCAATCTAATGGCTCAAAAAGCTCTTTGCTGTGTTGTTGATGTAAACAAAGAGAACTGCAAAACAAGCATGTCAGGAAATCAATAACACTCCCCCTCGCTCCCCCTCCCCCTCCTCTCTCCAAACAATCTATAACGAATCAACAACATTAGTCAAAAACACCTGTCGCATCAAACATGTCACCAGGTAATCATCAATCATTGTCTTGGATTTTTTCTTTTCTTCCAACTAGATTTTTGTAAATAACAACAGCAACAAGAACAAAATCTTTAAAAGAAAAGGCATCAGCAAAGAGCAAATCCCTTAGAAATCAAAAACAGGAAATAACATTATTGATGAGCCTTTACGAAGGAGTGGATGTGCTCCTAATGACCCACAAAACAAATCACAAATGATTGAAGGCCATTCATTCTCTATGTATTTGTGTGTGTCCCTTAATCTGATTATCTGATGCATCTGATACATACCGTTTTTAAAGCCAGTAGCTCCAATCACCAAATCCTGTATTAGATACGAAGGACTTCGTCCCTTTTGATTGTAGGCATAAATACGCAATCTCAATGAATTGTTCTCTTGGGTCATTATAGATGTTAAAGTATCCAAATTTTCCAAAGAAAATTGTGGCTCCTCAGGGTTGGTTATATTATATCTGGAATAGATAGAAAAAAAACAGGACAAGAATAATGAAAAGGACATAAAATCAATATTACAGCTAAAAAATGTATAGTAGATATTTATATGGAAGAAACAAGGGTAAAAAGAAATGAAATATTGTGTATAAAATAACAGTAAAATCTCATAAAAAGAAAACTCTTCACTGTACGAATAGATGTCTAATTCAAATTTTGCTGATTTTTGTTACAATTTGGTTGCAGTGTTTCCTGCAAAAATATTTGGCAAGTTTGTTGTGTCCTTTTTGTTTTGTTTTGTTCCCCTGCCTAAGGTTCCACTATAAATTTAGTTTTGCAAATCAATGTTAATAGATTCATCTACGACATACCTTTTTTTAGTTTATACCATTTTATGCATTTTGTATGAATTCGTCCCCCATTTTCACTGATTGCATTTCTTTAATGAAGTTTTACCTTTTTCTTCGTTCCCTTATCGATGACTAGATGTTATTGAAAATACATAAACAAGTGTATATTGTGTGGAATAAATTTTCTATGTTATTTTGCCATCTTCTATGAATATTTTTTTCAATAATCATGTGATGTTCTTTTTCAAACTGATTTTTAAATGTCTTCCCTTCGTTAAATGGCACCGCTTAATATGGAACGTTATGAAGGTATTACATTAGATAACACATAGTATTATTATCACGATTTTTATGTCCTTTATATGTATAAATGAAAAATATTTTTTTATTTTTTATCAAATAATGTCTTTCAAAAGTCGTGGATTTTTCAAAGAAAATTATTTTTTAAAAACATTTTGTCAATAATAGCGGATTTTTAACAAATATTTTTTCAGTAATCGTTGACATTTCAAAGAATAATTTTTTTAGTAGTCGTGGACACGGTGCTCTTGAATCAACTTTAAATGAAAGGTGCTTACACCTGGGAAGTTTTTGCGGATTCTGAAACTAGAATGTTCATAGATGAGAAAAATAAAAAAATCTCCGGAGCGCTTTTTAAATAAAGATTCCAGTTGACATTTTTAGGGGTGTTTTAGGTTTTCACGATTTTGCTTAGAAACCGCAAGTCTTTCCGAAATAGTACTAAAGAAAATGTTGTAGCTATGAAAATTCTCTTCAAGAATGACCTTCATGGTATTTTCGTAGGTTTTCTGTTATTGAGATATATGTAGAAGTTTAAATGCGTGGACAATGCATTGACTGTTTCGCTACCTTATAAAATGTTATATGTTATACATATACCTTAACTAACTTTAAGTGAAAAACGCTTACACCTGGAAAGTTTTTGCGGATTTTGAAACAGCAAAGTGAGAAAAATCGTTGGAGGGGTTTATAAATAGATCGCGGTCAAAGTTCACATTTATAGGTTTTTAGGTTTTCACGATTTTGCTTGGAAACCGGAAGTCCTATCGAAATGGGACTAAGGAAAATTTTGTAACAGTGAAAATTCTGTACAAGATTGACCTGCATACATTTTTTGTAGGTTTTTGAGGTTTTTCAGATCAACCATTCAGATGTTTTTCTCAGGTCTTCAGGATTTTGCTTGAAAACCTTAAGTCCTATCGGAATGGAAATAGAGAAAAATGTTGTAGCTGTGAAAATTCTCTACACGATTGGCTTTCGTATCTTCTTCCTAGGTTGTACCATTTTTGAGATATATAAATTTAAGTATAAGTTTTATAAGGAGATGATACAGTCAGTGCATTGTGCCAATTTGAACTTCTATATCTCAAAAACGGTAAAACTTACGAAAATACCATGAATGTCAATCTTGTAGAGAATTTTCATAGCTACAATATTTTTATCTGCTTCATTTCGATATGACTTGCGGTTTCCAAGCAAAACCATGAAAACCTAAAAAACCCTTAAAAATGCCGACTTAAATCGCGTTTTATTTAAAAAGCGCTCCTGCGATTTTTTTTATTATTTTTCTCTTCTATGCACATTGTAGTTTCAGAATCCGCAAAAACTTCCCATGTGTAAGCACCATCCATTTATGCTTCAAGATTTTTCAACAATTTTTTTAATAATCGTATATTTTAAAATGAATATGTTGTCAATAATCTTGGATTTTTTAAATAATATTTTTTTCAACAAATATTGTTTTAATAATCGTGGATTTTAAAATGAATATTTTGTCAATAATCGCCATCCTTGAAAATATCAACGTTTATTAGTCCTTCAAAACAGTATTAAATTCACCTTTATTAGTACCTGAACAAATATTTTTTTAATATTTAAAAAAAAATCGCAATTGTTAAAAAAGTTAAAACACAATCGCCATCCTTAAAAAAATATTTTTAAAAAATCGCAATCCTTGAACAAATATTTAAAAAAAAAATCGCAATCATTGAAAACATACTTTTAAAATATCTACACCTTTGAAAAAAAATTAAAAATCTCGCCTACATCGAAAAATATTTTAAAAAATCCACGATCTTGAAAAAATATTTAAAAAAATGCAGGCTCTTGAAAAAATATTTAAAAAAAAAATTTTAACAATCCACCCCTCCTTTAGTTTTTCAAAGAAGATATTTTTTAATATTCGTAAATTCTTCAACAAAATTTTTTTCAGTAATGGTGGATTTTGCAAAGAATATTTTTTCATTAATCGTGGATTTTTTTTTTCAATAATCGTGGATTTTTCAAGGAATACCTTTTCAATAGCCGTAGATTTTTCAAAGATTATTTTATCAACAAGCAAGAACGGCGTTAAGTTCGGCCGGGTCGAACTTGTTATACCCTCCACCACGACTTGTATTGGGGGCTATATTAATACATGGGGCTGTACCGACAAATCTCTGGGGGAAAGTTTTATACCACTAACGAAGACTAAGTAACAAATTTCAGCCATTTCGGTGGATTATTTAGACCACATCCTTAAAAATACCGAAAATCGGGGGTACCGTTCTATGGGGGCTATATGAAGGCGTGGACCTATACCGACAAATTTCTGGGGGAAAGTTCTATACCACCAAAGAAGACAAAGTACCAAATTTTAGGCATTTCGGTAGACTATTGTGGCCACAACCTTCAAAATACCGAATATCGGGAGGTACCGTTCTATGGGGGCTATATGATGGCGTGGACCTATACGGACAAATTTCGGGGGAAAGTTTTGTACCCCTAACCAAGACTAAGTACTACATTTCAGTAATTTCTGTGGATTATTGTGGCCACAACTTTCAAAATACCGAAAATCGGAAGGTACCGTTCTATGGGGGCTATATGAAGGCGTGGACGTATAACGTCAAATTTCTGGGGGAAAGTTTAATACCCCCAACGAAGACTAAGTACCACATTTCAGTCATTTCGGTGGCTTATTGTGGCCACAACTTCCAAAATATCGAAAATCGGGAGGTACCGTTCTATGGGGGCTACATAAAGGCGTAGTTCTATACCGATAGATTTCTGGAGGAAAGTTTTATATCCCTAACGAAGACTAAGTACCAAATGTCAGCAATTTCGGTGGATTATTGTGGCCTCAACCTTCTACATACCGGAAATCGGGAGGTACCGATTATGGTGGAGGGTATAAAAATAGTGGAGTTTTCAAAATATATTTCTTCCAATAATCGTGGTCTTTCAAAGTCTATTTTTTCCAAAATAATATTTCAAAAAATATATTTCAATAATCTTAGATTTTTCAACGAATATTTTTTCTATAATCGTGAATTATTTTCAACAAATATTTTTCAAACATCGTGTATTTTTCAAAAATTATTTTTCAATAATCTTGAATTTTCCAACAAATAGTTTTTCAGTACTCCTGGATTAATATTTTTTCAATAATTTTAAATTTTGTTCACTTTAATTTGTCCTTGAAAATGTATTTAAAAAATCCACGTCTCGCAAAAATATATGTTTTTCAACCAAATATTTTTTTAGATCGACGGTTATTTTATTTTTATTCTTTTTTCATCCAATAATCTTAAACTTAAAAGAAAACTCACGTTTATTAGTCCTTGAAAAGTCCTTGTCGAACCGCCCCTAGAATCTTTTTATGTTCTAGAAAGTTGTTTATTGAAAACTTAGGTACATTTTTGTAGTTGACTGTAGTTGACTTTGGACCGGAATCGCAGAAAAAAAGTAGAAAAATCGAATATATTAAAAAGTTTTTGGCAATTTTCACATTTAAGAACCGGTCACAGACATTTCGAATGTTCCAGAAAGTTGTTTGCTGACATGTTTGCTACATTATTGTGGTCTATTGTTTTCTTGAATTTTGAACGGTTTAGTATCTATGGAGCAGGGACCGAGAAAGGAGGATAAAAATTTCATTTGATTTGCTATTTTGAGCATTTCTACAAAAATCGTTTGTTCTAGAAAGTTGTCTACTAAGATCTTAGGTACATTTTTCTAGTTGGTTGTTTGCTTCAATTTTGATCGGTTTGATATCGGTGGACTAAAATCTCAGGAACAAAGGAAAGTTTAACATTGACGATTTTGACCTTGAAGGTGAGGTTGAATGTGTTCGCAATTATTATTCTCTAAGACGAGAGCTACAACCTCTACGAGTAAACCCAAATTCCCAGCGGTTTAGAAGATGTGTGCCTGGCAAAATTATCCCTTTTGACATCAAGGCCTCAGGTCTTTTTATTTTTGGTCTTCTATCCCTCTGTGGTGTGGTTAATAAACCATGACTAAAAAAATTACACACTGTGATATTTAAAAAATCGCAATGTTTAATAAAAAATCCACGCCTTTGAAAAAATATTTTTAAAAAAATACACATTTTGAAAACTTGTTTGTGAAAAAACCACGCCGTTGAAAAAATATTTTTAAAAAATCCTCGTTCTTGAAAACTTGGTTGAAAAAAACCAAGTCATTAGGAAAATATTTTTAATAAAATCAACGTCTTGAGAAAATATTTTTAAAAAATCCAAGTCCTTGAGAAAATATTTCTAAAAAAATCTACGTCCTTGAGAAATATTTAAAAAAAAAAATCCACGTTCTTGAAAGAATATTTTTAAAAAATCCACGTCCTTGGGAAATTATTTGAAAAAATCGACGTCCTTTAACAATTTTGTTTTTTCAAAATAGTCTGGCTTAATCCCATTGTTGTTGTTTTAATATTTTAAAACAACTATTTTATTAGTGGAAAAGATTTGGCATTGCTCGCCAAGGGGTAAGGCAGGGAATACCATAGTTTCGATCCACGCCACTTGATCTCATCAGTTCCCTTGTTTCTTGTTTGTGGATATTCTCCACCGAAGTTATTTTTCAATAACTTCTTCAACAAGAAACTTTTTATACCCAAACATCAATCGTCAGCTCGAAGTATAAAGGTAAGCAAAGAAAAAAGTTCAATGAGAAGTTTGTCCTTGGCAACCTCATACAACTCCGACGAAAGAATATCCACAAGCAAGAAACAAGGGAACTGATGAGATCCAGTGGCGTGGATCGAAACTATAGTATTCCCTGCCTTACCCCTTGGCGAGCAATGCCAAATCTTTTCCACTAATAAAATAGTTGTTTTAAAATATTAAAACAACAACAATGGGATTAAGCCAGACTATTTTGAAAAAACAAAATTGCAAACACTATCCCAATAAAAAAACGCCACAATGCTTCAAATTGAAGACACTGGCACGACGTGTGTTGTTTTTGCTGTAAAGCAGACCAACCAAATTTTGGTGTGTGCATTCGTCGAAATTCGACGACACATACAAGTGGAAGAGGTTTGAATTGTTTTCGCAGACACTTTCGTCGGAGTTGTATGAGGTTGCCAAGGAAAAACTTCTCATTGAACTTTTTTCTTTGCTTAACTTTATACTTCGAGCTGACGATTGATGTTTGGGTATAAAAAGTTTCTTGTTGAAGAAGTTATTGAAAAATAACTTCGGTGGAGAATATCCACAAACAAGAAACAAGGGAACTGATGAGATCCAGTGGCGTGGATCGAAACTATAGTATTCCCTGCCTTACCCCTTGGCTAGTAATGCCAAATCTTTTCCACTAATAAAATAGTTGTTTTAAAATATTAAAACAACAACAATGGGATTAAGCCAGACTATTTTGAAAAACAAAATTGCAAACGCTATCCCAATAAAAAAACGCCACAATGCTTCGTCCTTAAACAATATATTTTAAAAAATCCACCTTTATCAGTAGTTGAAAAAATATTTATTAAATATTTAAAAAAATCGCAACGTTGGACAAAGTATATACATAAAATTCATGTCCTTAATAAATTTAGAAAGGAGAGATCCTTTAAAAAATATATTAAAAATATCGCTATCCTTGAAGAAACATTGTTATGAATGTAATTGGTAGATTTAAGTAAATTTAGAGGAATTTCTCTTAATTTTAGAATTTGAAATGCAACGTAGTTTTTATTAAGCATTTAGTTTACTGCAGTCAGGAAATTATCTCTTAGTCTTGATTTGCACTGCTTGCTCATTTGTTTTCATTATTCCATTTTGCTACTACATTGTGACGTCATTCATTGTGACCCCTCCTACTCCTTCTACTTAGCTTAGCTTATTGTTTTTGTATTCTCACTCGCTCTCTCTCTTTCATTTGTTTTGACTGTTCAGTTATGCTTCTACCTCAGAGCTGAGCAAAATCGAGAGAGAGAGTCAAATTTAAGGGAGAATTAATATTTAATTATTCTTGATGTTTCATTACTTATTTCAACATTTGTTAAACATTAATTATCAAAAATTATAAATACAACATTGCATACACTCTTTATTGTTTATGGTTCACAAAAAACTAAGAGTACGTTTTCACAATTTGCCTGTGTGCTAGCACACCCCTGTTCTACATTGTGACGTCATACATTGTGGCCCCTCCTACTCGCTCGTATGTATTGCCTTGACCATATTAGTTGTTTACATTAATTCGTCTGTTTGTATACCAGTATGTTTGTATGCGCATCTGGATTTCATTTGAACATTGAAGAACCTCCCAGATGAAGGATGCTTGAACAGTCTATGTATACGCAGGCGAGTATAAAGCATACTAGAATATATTTAATCGTGTGGTTGAGCTGCATCCTCTTCTTCTACCGAATGTAAACTATGCCGCTGTTTCTCATTCTACTTGTCTTTTCGGTGTCTTGCAATTCTGTCTGCCAATATTAGAGGTACATCATATTCTTTTTGTCATCCATGTCTTCATCATATGAGTTTACATTATATAGAGGATCTGCCGCAATACTCGCGGCTGTGAAATAATGAATAGACTACTCTCTTTCTAGAACGAACTTGTCTTTATTAACTTTTTTATTTTTTGCTATATTTATTGTACGTTGGAAAATATTATAATATACTCGCATGTCATACATTTCGACAGATCATCTCTGGACAGCAGCAAATTATCCGCCTACTAACCAAATTATTTTCCTTCTAACCATAGAATATTAATTTATCCTGTCGATAAATTAATTTTCACTTTCTACCCAAATATTCGATCTGTCTTTTTACCTGTGGTTTCTACCAATAACACTCATAATAATGCCGTTATATTGGATAATGTTTACTTCGGTACATTTTTACATAATTATTTCAAAGTTTATCACCGATGTAGTCGGCATTATTATAGGCCATTTTTGACATTTTGAGATGACCTTACAAGGTTTTTAAACATGCTCTTTCAGATTTTTTGTCGGTTTTTCTCTATCTCTTATAGATTCCGAGATATTCAGATGGCAATATGTTCCATATCCGCCTTGCGACACCGAAAAGTTTATCATTTTGTTCCATATCCAAAAAGTTTGGCGTATGGAACAAAACAATTTTGAACTTTTTAGTTCCATATCCATGTCGTTTGGCGTATGGAACAAAAAGAGACAAAAACGAATTGTTCCGCCCCAAAAATGATGTCGTTTGGAAGAAAAAATTGCCCACTTTTTTTTTAAGTTGCGAGGGAGGGACATTCTTCGTATTAATAGTTGACTTTTAAACGTAGGCACCACCTACTCAAGTGAGGACTTTTTAAGGAATTGTGAAATTTTCAACCATTAATCATAGTATTTTTTCAGAATATTTATTATACCCTACATCACTATGTTAGGAGGGCATTATAAGTTGGTTTTCTCATACATATGTACATATATATACCAAAATGAATGTCTCGACGAGCTAAGTCGATATGGCAGGTCGCAATTTTAATCCGATCGTCACCAAATTTTGGGTGTTGGTGAGGGTCCCGGAAGCCTATTGATTTTGGTGATGGTCGGATAATATTCAGGGGTCGGAATGGGCAAAAAACTTATTTGGAGAAAAAATCAACATTTCATTTCAAACCGATATCTCCGCTTCTATATGGGGTATATGAAAAGCAAAACATACTAAAGAAAGTAGAAGATATCGCCTTTGCAACGTTGTAACGTGGGTGGTCAAACAACGAAGATATCGCAAGAGCCTCTAATAGAACCCAACTTTTCATGTTTGCGATTTTAATCATATTGACGAATATCACAGCTTTAGGTGGGGACTTTCCAAAAACAAAGTCAGACTATGAAAGTAGAAAATCCTATCTTTACAATGATGCAAAGTAGGTTGGCGCAGGTGGCCAAATAACGGAAATATAGACATAGTCAGTAATACATCCCGTTTTTCGTTTTTTTTCGAAGTCGCGCTACAGGTCGCAATTTTGATCGGATCGTGACGAAATTTTGGGGGTTAATTGGGGTCCTACCGAGAAAAAAAATCTATTGATTTTGGTAATGGTCGGGTATTCTGGGGTCGGAATGGGCAAAAACTTATGTGGAGACAAATTCAAAGTTTTATTCTTTGCAAATATATCGGCTTCTAGTAGAGGTATTCCAACGGCACATGGTAGGCCCCGTCCAGACTATAGCCTTTGCTCACTTGTTTTATTTGAGTTGTGCTGACGATGTACTCAAAAGCGTTTCAACAAAATTTACGGTATTAATGAAGACATTCAGAGCAAAGGCGCTAAGCTACCCAATTTTAATATTTTGAATTTTACCAGTCAAAAGCTTATGCACAGGGGTAGTGGTGTAGGGTATCGCATAGTCGGCCCGACCCGACTATAGCCTCGGCTCACTTGTTGATATTTATCTTTTTTATAATTTTCTTCCTATTCTCTTTCACCACCATGATCAAGACCAAAATGTTTTCATACAAAACCTGCTGTAAATTTTGCATTCATTTGCAGAATATATCAATTTTACAACGATTTATATTCCAATAAAAAATATACAATATGAATGCTGATTTGTCCCTTAAAGGGACACCTTATGGTAGGACAAAAAATAGTTTATAAAGCCAAAAATAAGCCAAAGTCTAATGGATACCGAAAATTCTTTACTAATTATATATTAAAAATAATTTATAAAATGTGGTATTTATAAAAACCACAAAATAAGAAAACTTGCGGTAAATAGATTTACCACGTTTCAATATTGTCATCTTTTAATCTAATTGAAAGTGATGCCTACAATGAGAACCACCTTTACTTCTGCCTTACTTCATGCTTTCAAAAGATTTCCTTTCACTCCTCTTTGTATAGCTACAAATAATTTGATTTTGTGGATTTCTATCGTAATTATTTCCTACTCCCACCCACTAGTAGTTCAAACCACCATGAACTTCTTCACAACTCTTTAGGGTGTTATCAACTCATTCACTTGCTCACTCAATCGCCCACCAACAGCATATCGCACTTTACATTGCACTTCATTTAACAGACCATTGATGGAAAACCGCAAAACTAATTGACGTTAATATGTCTCAATATAAATTGATATACTCTTATAAATTTCAAGGAGTGTGTGTGCAAACAGACTCACACACAAAGGTATCTTCAACCACATCTCCATATCTTGAAGTGCTATCAAATGTTGTTGAATGACATCTCTGCCATATGAACCAAAGACTTCTGTTTATGTTTGAAACAGAGTATATTTTCGGTAGTATGGAGAAAATATAGCACTTAAACGAGTTGTGGTTAAGAGATACGGAAAATACGGATGCAGAAATTGTATTGGAAATTTATAATTAATGATGATTAATAGGATGTGTGAAAAAAGCAAAACTATAGATTATGCTTTTAAAGCGTAATTAATTACTTTAATGGATTATGTTTTGATAAGAAATTCTTTTACGATGTTGCTTAGAGGGCATTTTTGAAGGTTTTGCAAGACTAAAAAATAAAATAAAAACGTCTTCCAACGTTTTACTTCTTGATTTTTATCCGACACTAACTTCTTTATCTACCCTTCCATTTTTCGCCGCCATTGTCGTCCATGCCATTGTCATCACCTGAAATGTTGCTGTTATTCTAGCAATTGATATTGCTCCCTTAACCACACTATAAGTCGACGGCCTATACCTGTATGGACATTTAGCATACATGCGTATCCATCATCCTCAATATAAATTCACACACACACGTACTCATACATACATCAAGAAGTACCATAGCAGCACACGTATCCTTAAACACAGAACAATTGTAC
This sequence comes from Musca autumnalis, assembly GCF_047663935.1. Taxonomy (NCBI): domain Eukaryota; kingdom Metazoa; phylum Arthropoda; class Insecta; order Diptera; family Muscidae; genus Musca; species Musca autumnalis. The sequence goes on from NW_027411755.1 coordinate 48,270,086, forward strand.
ATAAATTTATACACTTGTATGCATATCATCATCAAATACACAAGGACACACTTGAGTGGATATGTTCATACATAGTCAATGGTGTTTAGTTAGGATCTTGTGAGGATAAACATATGTACGCATTTGAAGAGGGGAGGAAGGCCTTACAGTGGGTCCAATTCAACTCAAAATAATGCAATAATCCTGGAAAAATATGTTCTATAATATACATATATTTCTTTTTACTTTTTTAGTCGTGGTTTTTTTAAAAATATGTTTCAAATAATCGTGGATTTTTAAAAAAAAATTCCAAACACTCGTGGATTTTTTAAAAATATGTTTCAAATAATCTTGGATTTTTTAAAAATATTTTTCAAATAATAGAGGATTTTGTAAAAATATTTTTTAAATAATCGTGGATTTTTATAAAATATTTTTCAAATAATCGTGGATTTTGTACAAATATTTTTCAAATAATCGTGGATTTTTATAAAATATTTTAATCGCGGGTTTTTTAAAATATTTTTTTTCAAAAATCGTGGATTTTTTCAAAATATTTTTTCCAATAATCGTGAATTTTTTCAAAATATTTTTCAAATAATCGTGAATTTTTTAAAAATATTTTTCAAATAATGGTGGATTTAAAAAAATAATCAAATAATCTTGGATTTTTTAAAAATATTTTTCAAATAATGGTGGATTTTTAAAAATATTTTTCAAATAATGGTGGATTTTTAAAAATATTTTTCGGATAATAGTAATTTTTTTAAAAATAAATATCAAATGATCGCGTATTTCTTAAAATTTTAAAATATTTTTTTAAAATTATATATATTTATATTTTTAAAAATATTATATATTTTTTAAAAATATTTTTCAAATAATCGTGGATTTTTTAAAAATATTTTTCAAATAATCGTGGATTTTTTAAAAATATTTTTCAAATAATCGTTAATTTTTAAAAATATATTTTTCAAATAATCGTTGATTTTTAAAAATATATTTTTCAAATAATCGGGGGTTTTTTAAAAAATATTTTATTTATTTTTTTTTTTATGTTCTATAATCTTTGGATGTTTTTTTAATTTTTTAGTCGTTTTTTTTTTAATAAAACTTTTCAATAATTGAAATTTTTTAAAAATATTTTTCAAATAGACGTGGAATTTTTAAAAATATTTAAAAAAAAAATTGTTCAATTTTTAAAAATATTTTTCAAATAATCGTGGAATTTTTAAAAAATATTTTTCAAATAATCGCGGATTTTTTAAAAAATATTTTTCAAATAATCGGGGGTTTTTTAAAAAATATTTTTCAAATAATCGTGGATTTTTTAAAAAATATTTTTCAAATAATCGTGGATTTTTTAAAAAATATTTTTCAAATAATCGTGGATTTTTAAAAAAATATTTTTCAAATAATCGTGGATTTTTTAAAAAAAATTTCCAAATAATCGTTTATTTTTTAAAAATATTTAACAAATAATCGTGGATTTTTTAAAAAATATTTCCAAATAATCGTTTATTTTTTAAAAATATTTAACAAATAATCGTGGATTTTTTAAAAAATATTTAACAAAAAATCGTGGATTTTTTAAAAATATTTAACAAATAATAGTGGATTTTTTAAAACTATTTAACAAAGAATCGTGGATTTTTTAAAAATATTTAACAAATAATCGTGGATTTTTTAAAAAATATTTTTTTCAAATAATCGTGGATTTTTTAAAAAACGTTTTTTAAATAATCTTGGAATCTTTAAAAAACGTTTTTTAAATAATCTTGGAATCTTTAAAAAACGTTTTTTAAATAATCTTGGCATTTAAAAAAAAAAAAACTTTTTTTAAATAATCTTGGATTTTTTAAAAAACTTTTTTAAATAATCTTGGAATTTAAAAAAAAAAAAAACGTTTTTTAAATAATCGTAGATTTTTTAAAAAATATTTTTCAAATAATCGTGGATTTTTTAAAAAATATTTTTCAAATAATCGTGGATTTTTTAAAAAATATTTTTCAAATAATAGTGGATTTTTTAAAAAATATTTTTCAAATAATCGTGGATTTTTAAAAAATATTTTTCAAACAATCGTGGATTTTTTAAAAAATATTTTTCAAATAATCGTGGATTTTTTAAAAAATATTTAATATATTTTTGTAAAAATCCACGGTTATTTGGATTTTTTTTTCACATTCCACGATTATTTGGAAAATATTTTTTTTTTCAAATTCCACGGTTATTAGGAAAATATTTTTTTTTTTTAATTCCACTTTTACTTGGATTTTTTTTAAATTCTACGATTATTTTGAAAATATTTTTTTTAATTCCACGATTATTTTGATTTTTAAAAAATTTTAAATTCTGCGTTTATTTGAAAAATATTTTTTAAAAAATCCACGATTATTTGAGAAATATTTTTTAAAAAATTTAAAATTCTGCGTTTATTTGAAAAACATTTTTTAAAAAATCCACGATTATTTGAGAAATATTTTTTAAAAAATTTTAAATTCTGCGTTTATTTGAAAAATATTTTTTAAAAAATCCACGATTATTTGAGAAATATTTTTTAAAAAATCCACGATTATTTGAGAAATATTTTTTAAAAAATCCACGATTATTTGAAAAATATTTTTTAAAAAATCCACGATTATTTGAGAAATATTTTTTAAAAAATCCACGATTATTTGAGAAATATTTTTTAAAAAATCCACGATTATTTGAAAAATATTTTTTAAAAAATCCACGATTATTTGAAAAATATTTTTTAAAAAATCCACGATTATTTGAAAAATATTTTTTAAAAAATCCACGATTGTTTGAAAAATATTTTTTAAAAATCCACGATTATTTGAAAAATATTTTTTAAAAAATCCACTATTTTTTAAAAAATATTTTTCAAATAATCGTGGATTTTTTAAAAAATATTTTTCAAATAATAGTGGATTTTTTAAAAAATATTTTTCAAATAATCGTGGATTTTTAAAAAATATTTTTCAAACAATCGTGGATTTTTTAAAAAATATTTTTCAAATAATCGTGGATTTTTTAAAAAATATTTTTCAAATAATCGTGGATTTTTTAAAAAATATTTCTCAAATAATCGTGGATTTTTTAAAAAATATTTTTCAAATAAACGCAGAATTTAAAATTTTTTAAAAAATATTTCTCAAATAATCGTGGATTTTTTAAAAAATATTTTTCAAATAAACGCAGAATTTAAAATTTTTTAAAAATCAAAATAATCGTGGAATTAAAAAAAATATTTTCAAAATAATCGTAGAATTTAAAAAAATCCAAGTAAAAGTGGAATTTAAAAAAAAAATATTTTCCTAATAACCGTGGAATTTGAAAAAAAAATATTTTCCAAATAATCGTGGAATGTGAAAAAAAAAAAATCCAAATAACCGTGGATTTTTACTAACAATATTTTCAAAATAATCGTAGAATTTAAAAAATCCAAATAATAGTGGAATTTAAAAAAATATTTTCCAAATAACCGTGGATTTTTACAAAACAATATTTTCCAAATAAACGTGGGATTATAAAAAAAGTATTTCCCTAATATTAGTGGATTTTTTAAAAAAATATTTTCAAATAATCGTGGATTTTTTAAAAAATCTTTTCAATAATTGCGGATTTTTTTAAAAATATGTTTCAGATAATCGTGGATTTTTTAAAAATATGTTTCAGATAATCACGGATTTTTTTAAAAATATTTTTCAAATAATCAGGGGTTTTTTAAAAATATTTTTCAAATAATCGTGGATTTTTTAAATATATATTTAAAATAATCGTGGATTTTTAAAAAAGTATTTCAAATAATCGTGAATTAAAAAAAATCATAAATTCGTGGACTTTTAAAAATATTTTTCAAATAATCGTGGATTTTTTTAAATATTTTTCAAATATTAGATTTTTAAAAAATAAAAAGAAATCATATATTCATGGACTTTTAAAAATATTTTTCAAATAATCGTGGATTTTTTTAAATATTTTTCAAATATTAGATTTTTAAAAAATATTTTTCGAACAATCGTGGATTTTTTAAAAATATGTTTCAAATAATCGCCGATTTTTAAAAATATTTTTCAAATTATTTTAAAAATATTTTTCCAAAGATCGTGGATTTCTTAAAAATGTTTTTTAAATAATCGTGAATTTGTTAAAAATAAAAAAATAAATAATCGCGTTTTTTTTAAATGTTTTTCAAATAATCGTGGATTTTTTAAAAAATATGTTTCAAATAATCGTAGATTTTTTAAAAAATATTTTCATAAGTATTGTATTTTTAAAAATATTTGAATAAATATGGATTTTTAAAAGCATATTTCAAATAATTTTGGATTTTTTAAAAATATTTTTCAAATAATCGTGGATGTTTAAAAATTATTTTTTAAATAATTTTGGATTTTTTAATTTTTTTTTAAAAATAATCGTGGATTTTTTATATTTTTCAAATAATCCTGGATATTTAAAAATAGTTTTCAAATAATCCTGGATATTTATAAAAATTTTAATAATCGTGGATGTTTTAAAAATATTTTTAATAAATCTGGATTTTTTAAGTAAAAAAATTTTAAATAATTCTGTTCTTTTTAAAGAATTTTTGTCAGTAATCTAAACAAAATATTTTTAATACCTATTTTTCAATAATCGCAATTTTTTTTAAAAAAAAATACATGTTCAATAATCGTCGATTTTTTAAGAAATATATTTCTTAGAACCACTGTTCCTCATCCTTTTTCTCATTCTTGACTTAGTCTAGGTTGGGCATTTTTTCCTGGCCTTCATACAATTACTAACCATACATCCAGTTTGTGTGATTGTGTGTGCAGTGAATTTTTTTTCGTCTTCATTTTCAACAGTTGTTGTTGATGTTGGATATTGTTGCTCATAAATCATTCAACATTTGTACTGAATGTTGAACGAACAGGCACAACAGTTAAAGAAAAACACATAAACACCATAGAGACATATCCGTGGGAGTTAAAAGAAATTCCCAAAGAAAAAAAAAAACGAACGAACGAACAATACAGTCCCGAAGGAACGATACGACAAACAGCATATGTATGACATATTTGATAACTATATGGCGTGTTGCAATGTGGCTATAACACGCACACACACAGCTTCAACATAATTTAGATACACTTAGATATTCCAGACAAGACTGGTGGTTACGCTTTGGAGCCAACACAGATACATCAGCATGCACACAAGTTGGCCACAGAAAATCATGCGTTGACATTCGTTACAAAAAGCTACACTTCCGAGGACAAAGTAGAGGGTCCTATTGGAGAGGAATGATGATAATCAAATTTGAATTTGTGGGAGTCCTTGAAAATATATTCTAAATATCCAAGTAAATGATGGCGTACAGTATTGAAAAATAATTTTGAAATAGCCAAGTTTTTGTGGGCGATTGTCAATGAAAAATATTCTAAAAAACCAAGTAAATGTTGGCGATTGTCCTTGAAAAAATATTATTAAAAGTTTCAAGTTTATGTTGGTGATTGATTGATCATGAAAAAATATTTTTAAAATATCCATGTCTATGGTGCCGATTGTCTATGAACAAATTTTAGAAATATTCTTAAAAAATCCAGCTTAAACATGCGCGATTATTGAACAAATACACGATTATTGAAAAAATATTTTTTAAATCCACTATTATTGAAAAACATATTAAAAATAAACGATTATTGAAAAACAATAATTTTTATTTTTTTTTTAAATCGACAATTTTTTTTAAATCCACGATTATTGACGAAATATTTTTTAAAATATACAAGATTATTGAAATAATGTTTTTTTTAAATCGCGATTATTAAAAAAACATTTTTAAAAAATCCACAATTACTAAAAAAATATTTATTAAAAAATGCGCGATTATTGAAAAATATATGTTTCAAAAAAACCAAGATTATTGAAAAAATTATTTTTTTAAAAAAATGCGCAATTATTAAAATATCCACGATTTAAAAAAATATTTTTTTTTAGAAAATCCATTATTACTGAATAAAAATATTTGTTAAAAAATTGAAAAAACAAAAAAATATTAAAAAAATAAAACTATTGAAAAAAATTTTTTTTTTAAAAATGCACAATTACTTACTATTTGTATGTAAGTAAAATCCACGATTTTAAAAAAATGTTTTTTTAAAAATCCATTATTTAAAAAAAAATATTTTTTTAATAATCCATTATTTAAAAAAAAAAATATTTTTTAAAAATCCACGATTATTGAAAAAATATTTTTTAAAAATCCACGATTATTGAAAAAATATTTTTTTAAAAATCCACGATTATTGAAAAAATATTTTTTTAAAAATCCACGATTATTGAAAAAAATATTTTTTTAAAAATCCACGATTATTGAAAAAATATTTTTTTAAAAATCCACGATTATTGAAAAAATATTTTTTTAAAAATCCAGGATTATTGAAAAAATATTTTTTTAAAAATCCAGGATTATTGAAAAAATATTTTTTTAAAAATCCAGGATTATTGAAAAAATATTTTTTTAAAAATCCAGGATTATTGAAAAAATATTTTTTTAAAAATCCAGGATTATTGAAAAAATATTTTTTTAAAAATCCAGGATTATTGAAAAAATATTTTTTTAAAAATCCAGGATTATTGAAAAAATATTTTTTTAAAAATCCAGGATTATTGAAAAAATATTTTTTTAAAAATCCAGGATTATTGAAAAAATATTTTTTTAAAAATCCAGGATTATTGAAAAAATATTTTTTTAAAAATCCAGGATTATTGAAAAAATATTTTTTTAAAAATCCAGGATTATTGAAAAAATATTTTTTTAAAAATCCAGGATTATTGAAAAAATATTTTTTTAAAAATCCAGGATTATTGAAAAAATATTTTTTTAAAAATCCACGATTATTGAAAAAATATTTTTAAAAAATATCCACGATTATTGAAAAAATATTTTTTAAAAATCCACGATTATTGAAAAAATATTTTTAAAAATCCACGATTATTGGAAAAATATTTTTTTAAAAATCCACGATTATTGAAAAAATATTTTTAAAAAATATCCACGATTAATAAAAAAATATTTTTTAAAAATCCACGATTATTGAAAAAATATTTTTTAAAAATCCACGATTATTAAATAAAATATTTTTCAAAAATATCCACGATTATTGAAAAAATATTTTTCAAAAATATCCACGATTATTGAAAATATATGTTTTAAATGTCCACGATTATTGAAAAAATAATTTTTAAAAATCCACGATTATTGAAAAAATATTTTTAAAAATCCACGATTATTGAAAAAATAATTTTAAAAACTCCACGATTATTAAAAGATATTTTTTAAAAATCCACGATTATTGAAAAAATATTTTTTTTTAAAAATCCACGATGATTGAAAAAATATTTAAAAAAAAAAATGAAAAAAAAAATTAAAAAATCGCAATTTTTGAAAAAATCATTTTAAAAAAAATCCAAAATTATTGATTTTTTTTTTAAATGCACGTTTATTAAAAAAGTTTTATTTAAAAGTCCATGATTTAAAAAAATATTTTTTTTTAAAAATCCACTATTATTGAACAAAAATATTTTTTTAAAAATCCATGATTTTTACAAAAAAAATATTTTTTTTAAAAAATCCACTATTATTGAACAAAAATATTTTAAAACTCCACGATTATCAAAAAAATATTTTTTTAAATAAGCCATGATTATTGAAAAAAATAAAAAAAATATTTAAAAAAAAAAAATCCACTGTTATTACAAAAATATTTTTGAAATTTTGAAAAAATCGATTATTAAAAAATATTTTTTACAAAATCCATGATTGTTGCAAAAATATTTAAAAAAAATCCACGAATATTGCAAAAACATCTTAAAAAAGTTCACAATTATTGCAAAAGTATTTTTAAAAAATCCACTATTATTGAAACAAATATTTTATAATAAAACCACCATTATTGAAAAAACTATTAACTAAAAATTCAGGACTGTTGAAAAATATTTTTTTAAAAAATCAATGATTGGAGAAATATTTTTAAAAAATCTACGATTACTTTTTAGTAATATTTTTATTTTTAAAAAATCCACCATTATTGAAACAATTATTTTATAAAAAAATCCCCGATTGTTGAAAAATATTTTTTATAAAAAAATCCACGATTGTTGAGAAATATTTTTTAAAATATCCACGATTACTAACATATTTTTTTTAATACACGATTATATTTTTTAAAAGATCCACGATTACTAACAAAATAGTTTTAAAAAATTCACGATTACTAAAAAATATCTTTAAAAATTCACGATTAAAGAAAAAAACATTTTTAAAAAAATTCACAATAATTAAAAATATTTTAAAAATCCACATTAATATTTTTTTTTTTTGTCCATGAAAATATGTATTTCCTTCCATTTCCCTACCCCTCTGCAAAATGTTTTCATTTCGTTCTAAATGTTTGTACAAGCCGCAAATTGATCGTCAATTTTCTACAGTTCTTTACTTACCATTTCTCTGTGGAAGCTTTTGGGAACATGAGAAAAAAGAAGAAACACAAACAAATTGCTTACCTTGTGATTCCGGTGCGTGTTGAGAACATTTCCAAAACAAATATTTGTGGAAGACCACCATCATAGCCAGGTATACATTGAATGTCAACACTTAACTCAGTTCGATTGAAGATGGTACAATTTGCAACGGCATTTGGTAAAGCTGGACCAATTCAAATTCACAAAATATGATACAAAGTGTTTGTTGATGTGGTTAAGATGAGTGGTTGGTTTTTTGTTTTCCAAGAGACAAAAAAAGTTGGAGGAGAGATGTGTAGACCATCAGTGTTGCAAAATAAGGTTCCATTCATGATTGCAAATTTGAAGAATTTGAATTTAGCGAAGTTGATTAAAATAATGTCAGTCGTTGGTCATAGGCATCGAAGAATAACGTTGTTCCATGATGTTATTCATAGTGGCCACCAGAGAAATGTGCGTGTTTGCAAAGACAGCATTTTCAATAACACCAACATCATTATCGCCACCGTCATCGCATTTGATTTGATTGTTGTTATCCACATAGTAGTATCCATTAAAATGCGTGTGTATATTTTGTTTTTGTTTGCGAGAGTTTTATTTACGCCAATATTGTTTGTTGCATTTTGGTTTGCCACGTATTTGCCATAAGAAAATAAAACACATATAGAAAGAAAAATGGAAAAGCAAATATTTAGTTGATTAAATAAACAAACTGTTGTTGATGACAAATGTTATTGATGTGTTGACACTTTTGGTAAATATATACGACATAAGGTTACCAGCACATAAGCACACACAAGCTCGCACATTTGCGATAGGAAAAGCGTATACACTTCTCATTCCACTTATATAAAGAACAAGTGTATGCACTCACCACCCTGAGTACTACTTGAAAATACAATTTCCCAAGGAAATTTTGAAGTATGTTGAAAAAAAAGAAAACGGATGCACACTTTATGTTTCCATGTCGTTTAACCCATTGAGGAGGTAAATTACTCTTATTCAACAAAATGTGAAATTGTTTTTGTTTAAAAGGTAGCAATGTATTAAAATGATGGGGAATATTAAAAATGTCAGTAAAATAATGAATACATTTCTTTTAAATCCACGTTTTGCGGGTACGGTTTGTGGTTTATGAAAAAAAAACATTTTTTTAAATAATCCACGTTTTGAGGTTAATGAAAAAAATATATGTTAACAAATCCACGTTTTGTGCTCTATGAAAAAAATATTTTTAAAAAATCCACGGTTTGAGGTCTATGAAAAAAATATTTTTTAAAAAATCCACGGTTTGAGGTCTATGAAAAAAAAAATATTTTTTAAAAAATCCACGGTTTGAGGTCTATGAAAAAATATTTGTTTAAAAAATCCACGTTCTGTTCTTTATAAAAAAATATTTTTTTAAAAATCCACGGTTTGAGGTCTATGAAAAAAATATTTTTTAAAAAATCCACGGTTTGAGGTCTATGAAAAAATATTTGTTTAAAAAATCCACGTTCTGTTCTTTATAAAAAAAATATTTTTTTAAAAATCCACGGTTTGAGGTCTATGAAAAAAATATTTTTTAAAAAATTCACGATTTGAGATCTATGAAAAAATATTTGTTTAAAAAATCCACGTTCTATTGTTTATGAAAAAATAATTTTTAAAAATCCAAGTTTTGTTGTTTATGAAAAAAAATATTTTTAAAAAATTTACGTTTTGAGGTCTTTGAAAAAAATATCTTTTAAAAATCCACGTCTTGTGGTTTATGAATTTTTTTTTTTAAATCCACGTTTTGTGGTTTATGAATAAAATATTTTTTTTTAAAAAAATCCACGTTTTGTGGTTTTTGAATAAAATATTTTTTTTAAAAAAATCCACGTTTTGTGGTTTATGCAAAATTATTTTTTAAAAATCCACGTTTTGTGGTTTATGAACAAAAATATTTTTTTAAAAATCCACGTTTTGTGGTTTATGAAAAAAATATATTTTTTTTTTAAATCCACGTTTTGTGGTTTATGAAAAAAATATTTTTTTAAAATACACGTTTTGTGGTTTATGGAAAAATCCACGTTTTGTGGTTTATGAAAAAAATATTTTTTTTAAAATACACGTTTTGTGGTTTATGAAAAAAATATTTTTTAAAAATCCACGTTTTGTGGCCTATGAAAAAAATATTTTTTAAAAATCTACGTTTTGTGGCCTATGAAAAAAAAACATTTTTTAAAAATCCACGATTTGTGGTTTATGAAAAAAATATTTTTTAAAAATCCACGACTTGTGGTTTATGAAAAAAATATTTTTTAAAAATCCACGATTTGTGGTTTATTAAAAAAATATTTTTTAAAAATCCACGATTTGTGGTTTATGAAAAAAATATTTTTTAAAAATCCACGATTTGTGGTTTATGAAAAAAATATTTTTTAAAAATCCACGATTTGTGGTTTATGAAAAAAATATTTTTTAAAAATCCACGATTTGTGGTTTATGAAAAAAATATTTTTTAAAAATCCACGATTTGTGGTTTATGAAAAAAATATTTTTTAAAAATCCACGATTTGTGGTCTATGAAAAAAATTTATTTTTTTAAAATCCACCTTTTGTGGTGTATGAAAAAATTATTTTTTAAAAATCCACGTTTTGGGGTTTATGAAAAAACTATTTTTTAAAAAATCTTTTTAAAAAAAACCGCGTTTTGTGGTCTATGAAAAAATTATTTTTTAAAAATCCACGTTTTGTGGCCTATGAAAAAAATATTTTTTAAAAATCCACGTTTTGTGGCCTATGAAAAAAATATTTTTTAAAAATCCACGTTTTGTGGCCTATGAAAAAAATATTTTTTTAAAAATCCACGTTTTGTGGCCTATGAAAAAAAATATTTTTAAAAAATCCACGTTTTGTGGCCTTTGAAAAAAAATATTTTTTAAAAATCCACGATTTGTGGTTTATGAAAAAAATATTTTTTAAAAATCCACGATTTGTGGTTTATGAAAAAAATATTTTTTAAAAATCCACGATTTGTGGTTTATGAAAAAAATATTTTTTAAAAATCCACGATTTGTGGTTTATGAAAAAAATATTTTTTTTTAAATCCACGATTTGTGGTTTATGAAAAAAATATTTTTTTTTAAATCCACGATTTGTGGTTTATGAAAAAAATATTTTTTAAAAATCCACGATTTGTGGTTTATGAAAAAAATATTTTTTAAAAATCCACGATTTGTGGTTTATGAAAAAAATATTTTTTAAAAATCCACGATTTGTGGTTTATGAAAAAAATATTTTTTAAAAATCCACGATTAGTGGTTTATGAAAAAAATATTTTTTAAAAACCCACGATTAGTGGTTTATGAAAAAAATATTTTTTAAAAATCCACGATTTGTGGTTTATGAAAAAAATATTTTTTAAAAATCTACGATTTGTGGTTTATGAAAAAAATATTTTTTAAAAATCTACGATTTGTGGTTTATGAAAAAAATATTTTTTAAAAATCCGCGATTTGTGGTTTATGAAAAATATATTTTTTAAAAATCCGCGATTTTTGGTTTATGAAAAAAATATTTTTTAAAAATCCGCGATTTGTGGTTTATGAAAAAATATTTTTTAAAAATCCGCGATTTGTGGTTTATGAAAAAAATATTTTTTAAAAATCCACGATTTGTGGTTTATGAAAAAAATATTTTTTAAAAATCCACGATTTGTGGTTTATGAAAAAAATATTTTTTAAAAATCCACGATTTGTGGTTTATGAAAAAAATATTTTTTAAAAATCCACGATTTGTGGTTTATGAAAAAAATATTTTTTAAAAATCCACGATTTGTGGTTTATGAAAAAAATATTTTTTAAAAATCCACGATTTGTGGTTTATGAAAAAAATATTTTTTAAAAATCCACGATTTGTGGTTTATGAAAAAAATATTTTTTAAAAATCCACGATTTGTGGTTTATGAAAAAAATATTTTTTAAAAATCCACGATTTGTGGTTTATGAAAAAAATATTTTTTAAAAATCCACGATTTGTGGTTTATGAAAAAAATATTTTTTAAAAATCCACGATTTGTGGTTTATGAAAAAAATATTTTTTAAAAATCCACGATTTGTGGTTTATGAAAAAAATATTTTTTAAAAATCCACGATTAGTGGTTTATGAAAAAAATATTTTTTAAAAACCCACGATTAGTGGTTTATGAAAAAAATATTTTTTAAAAATCCACGATTTGTGGTTTATGAAAAAAATATTTTTTAAAAATCTACGATTTGTGGTTTATGAAAAAAATATTTTTTAAAAATCTACGATTTGTGGTTTATGAAAAAAATATTTTTTAAAAATCCGCGATTTGTGGTTTATGAAAAATATATTTTTTAAAAATCCGCGATTTTTGGTTTATGAAAAAAATATTTTTTAAAAATCCGCGATTTGTGGTTTATGAAAAAATATTTTTTAAAAATCCGCGATTTGTGGTTTTGAAAAAATATTTTTTAAAAATCCGCGATTTGTGGTTTATGAAAAAAATATTTTTTAAAAATCCACGATTTTGTGGTTTATGAAAAAAATATTTTTTAAAAATCCACGATTTGTGGTTTATGAAAAAAATATTTTTTTAAAATCCACGATTTGTGGTTTATGAAAAAAATATTTTTTAAAAATCCACGATTTGTGGTTTATGAAAAAAATATTTTTTAAAAATCCACGATTTGTGGTTTATGAAAAAAATATTTTTTAAAAATCCACGATTTGTGGTTTATGAAAAAAATATTTTTTAAAAATCCACGATTTGTGGTTTATGAAAAAAATATTTTTTAAAATCCACGATTTGTGGTTTATGAAAAAAATATTTTTTAAAAATCCACGATTTGTGGTTTATGAAAAAAATATTTTTTAAAAATCCACGATTTGTGTTTATGAAAAAAATATTTTTTAAAAATCCACGATTTGTGTTTTATGAAAAAAATATTTTTTAAAAATCCACGATTTGTGGTTTATGAAAAAAATATTTTTTAAAAATCCACGATTTGTGGTTTATGAAAAAAATATTTTTTAAAAATCCACGATTTGTGGTTTATGAAAAAAATATTTTTTAAAAATCCACGATTTGTGGTTTATGAAAAAAATATTTTTTAAAATCCACGATTTGTGGTTTATGAAAAAAATATTTTTAAAAATCCACGATTTGTGGTTTATGAAAAAAATATTTTTTAAAAATCCACGATTTGTGGTTTATGAAAAAAATATTTTTTAAAAATCCACGATTTGTGGTTTATGAAAAAAATATTTTTAAAAATCACGATTTGTGGTTTATTAAAAAAATATTTTTTAAAAATCCACGATTTGTGGTTTATTAAAAAAATATTTTTTAAAAATCCACGATTTGTGGTTTATGAAAAAAATATTTTTTAAAAATCCACGATTTGTGGTTTATGAAAAAAATATTTTTTAAAAATCCACGATTTGTGGTTTATGAAAAAAATATTTTTTAAAAATCCACGATTTGTGGTTTATGAAAAAAAATATTTTTTAAAAATCCACGATTTGTGGTTTATGAAAAAAATATTTTTTAAAAAATCCACGATTTGTGGTTTATGAAAAAAATATTTTTTAAAAATCCACGATTTGTGGTTTATGAAAAAAATATTTTTTAAAAATCCACGATTTGTGGTTTATGAAAAAAATATTTTTTAAAAATCCACGATTTGTGGTTTATGAAAAAAATATTTTTTAAAAATCCACGATTTGTGGTTTATGAAAAAATATTTTTTAAAAATCCACGATTTGTGGTTTATGAAAAAATATTTTTTAAAAATCCACGATTTGTGGTTTATGAAAAAAATATTTTTTAAAATCCACGATTTGTGGTTTATGAAAAAAATATTTTTTAAAAATCCACGATTTGTGGTTTATGAAAAAAATATTTTTTAAAAATCCACGATTTGTGGTTTATGAAAAAAATATTTTTTTAAAAATCCACGATTTGTGGTTTATGAAAAAAATATTTTTTAAAAATCCACGATTTGTGGTTTATGAAAAAAATATTTTTTAAAAATCCACGATTTGTGGTTATGAAAAAAATATTTTTTAAAAATCCACGATTTGTGGTTTATGAAAAAAATATTTTTTAAAAATCCACGATTTGTGGTTTATGAAAAAATATTTTTTAAAAATCCACGATTTGTGGTTTATGAAAAAAATATTTTTAAAAATCCACGATTTGTGGTTTATGAAAAAAATATTTTTTAAAAATCCACGATTTGTGGTTTATGAAAAAAATATTTTTTAAAAATCCACGATTTGTGGTTTATGAAAAAAATATTTTTTAAAAATCCACGATTTGTGGTTTATGAAAAAATATTTTTTAAAAATCCACGATTTGTGGTTTATGAAAAAAATATTTTTAAAAATCCACGATTTGTGGTTTATGAAAAAAATATTTTTAAAAATCCACGATTTGTGGTTTATGAAAAAAATATTTTTTAAAAATCCCACGATTTGTGGTTTATGAAAAAAATATTTTTTAAAAATCCACGATTTGTGGTTTATGAAAAAAATATTTTTTAAAAATCCACGATTTGTGGTTTATGAAAAAAATATTTTTTAAAAATCCACGTTTTGTGGTCTATGAGAAAAATATTTTTTAAAAATCCACGTTTTGTGGTCTATGAGAAAAATATTTTTTAAAAATCCACGTTTTGTGGTCTATGAGAAAAATATTTTTTAAAAATCCACGTTTTGTGGTCTATGAGAAAAATATTTTTTAAAAATCCACGTTTTGTGGTCTATGAGAAAAATATTTTTTAAAAATCCACGTTTTGTGGTCTATGAGAAAAATATTTTTTAAAAATCCACGTTTTGTGGTCTATGAGAAAAATATTTTTAAAAATCCACGTTTTGTGGTCTATGAGAAAAATATTTTTAAAAATCCACGTTTTGTGTCTATGAGAAAAATATTTTTTAAAAATCCACGTTTTGACGTTTTGTGGTCTATGAGAAAAATATTTTTTAAAAATCCACGTTTTGTGGTCTATGAGAAAAATATTTTTAAAAATCCACGTTTTGTGGTCTATGAGAAAAATATTTTTTAAAAATCCACGTTTTGTGGTCTATGAGAAAAATATTTTTTAAAAATCCACGTTTTGTGGTCTATGAGAAAAATATTTTTTAAAAATCCACGTTTTGTGGTCTATGAGAAAAATATTTTTTAAAAATCCACGTTTTGTGGTCTATGAGAAAAATATTTTTTAAAAATCCACGTTTTGTGGTCTATGAGAAAAATATTTTTTAAAAATCCACGTTTTGTGGTCTATGAGAAAAATATTTTTTAAAAATCCACGTTTTGTGGTCTATGAGAAAAATATTTTTTAAAAATCCACGTTTTGTGGTCTATGAGAAAAATATTTTTTAAAAATCCACGTTTTGTGGTCTATGAGAAAAATATTTTTTAAAAATCCACGTTTTGTGGTCTACGAGAAAAATATTTTTTAAAAATCCACGTTTTGTGGTCTATGAGAAAAATATTTTTTAAAAATCCACGTTTTGTGGTCTATGAGAAAAATATTTTTTAAAAATCCACGTTTTGTGGTCTATGAGAAAAATATTTTTTAAAAATCCACGTTTTGTGGTCTATGAGAAAAATATTTTTTAAAAATCCACGTTTTGTGGTCTATGAGAAAAATATTTTTTAAAAATCCACGTTTTGTGGTCTATGAGAAAAATATTTTTTTAAAATCCACGTTTTGTGGTCTATGAGAAAAATATTTTTTTAAAATCCACGTTTTGTGGTCTATGAGAAAAATATTTTTTAAAAATCCACGTTTTGTGGTCTATGAGAAAAATATTTTTTAAAAATCCACGTTTTGTGGTCTATGAGAAAAATATTTTTTAAAAATCCACGTTTTGTAGTCTATGAGAAAAATATTTTTTAAAAATCCACGTTTTGTGGTCTATGAGAAAAATATTTTTTAAAAATCCACGTTTTGTGGTCTATGAGAAAAATATTTTTTAAAAATCCACGTTTTGTGGTCTATGAGAAAAATATTTTTTAAAAATCCACGTTTTGTGGTCTATGAGAAAAATATTTTTTAAAAATCCACGTTTTGTGGTCTATGAGAAAAATATTTTTTAAAAATCCACGTTTTGTGGTCTATGAGAAAAATATTTTTTAAAAATCCACGTTTTGTGGTCTATGAGAAAAATATTTTTTAAAAATCCACGTTTTGTGGTCTATGAGAAAAATATTTTTTAAAAATCCACGTTTTGTGGTCTATGAGAAAAATATTTTTTAAAAATCCACGTTTTGTGGTCTATGAGAAAAATATTTTTTAAAAATCCACGTTTTGTGGTCTATGAGAAAAATATTTTTTAAAAATCCACGTTTTGTGGTCTATGAGAAAAATATTTTTTAAAAATCCACGTTTTGTGGTCTATGAGAAAAATATTTTTTAAAAATCCACGTTTTGTGGTCTATGAGAAAAATATTTTTTAAAAATCCACGTTTTGTGGTCTATGAGAAAAATATTTTTTAAAAATCCACGTTTTGTGGTCTATGAGAAAAATATTTTTTAAAAATCCACGTTTTGTGGTCTATGAGAAAAATATTTTTTAAAAATCCACGTTTTGTGGTCTATGAGAAAAATATTTTTTAAAAATCCACGTTTTGTGGTCTATGAGAAAAATATTTTTTAAAAATCCACGTTTTGTGGTCTATGAGAAAAATATTTTTTAAAAATCCACGTTTTGTGGTCTATGAGAAAAATATTTTTTTAAAAATCCACGTTTTGTGGTCTATGAGAAAAATATTTTTTTAAAAATCCACGTTTTGTGGTCTATGAGAAAAATATTTTTTAAAAATCCACGTTTTGTGGTCTATGAGAAAAATATTTTTTAAAAATCCACGTTTTGTGGTCTATGAGAAAAATATTTTTTAAAAATCCACGTTTTGTGGTCTATGAGAAAAATATTTTTTAAAAATCCACGTTTTGTGGTCTATGAGAAAAATATTTTTTAAAAATCCACGTTTTGTGGTCTATGAGAAAAATATTTTTTAAAAATCCACGTTTTGTGGTCTATGAGAAAAATATTTTTTTAAAAATCCACGTTTTGTGGTCTATGAGAAAAATATTTTTTAAAAATCCACGTTTTGTGGTCTATGAGAAAAATATTTTTTAAAAATCCACGTTTTGTGGTCTATGAGAAAAATATTTTTTAAAAATCCACGTTTTGTGGTCTATGAGAAAAATATTTTTTTAAAAATCCACGTTTTGTGGTCTATGAGAAAAATATTTTTTAAAAATCCACGTTTTGTGGTCTATGAGAAAAATATTTTTTAAAAATCCACGTTTTGTGGTCTATGAGAAAAATATTTTTTAAAAATCCACGTTTTGTGGTCTATGAGAAAAATATTTTTTAAAAATCCACGTTTTGTGGTCTATGAGAAAAATATTTTTTAAAAATCCACGTTTTGTGGTCTATGAGAAAAATATTTTTTAAAAATCCACGTTTTGTGGTCTATGAGAAAAATATTTTTTTAAAAATCCACGTTTTGTGGTCTATGAGAAAAATATTTTTTTAAAAATCCACGTTTTGTGGTCTATGAGAAAAATATTTTTTAAAAATCCACGTTTTGTGGTCTATGAGAAAAATATTTTTTAAAAATCCACGTTTTGTGGTCTATGAGAAAAATATTTTTTAAAAATCCACGTTTTGTGGTCTATGAGAAAAATATTTTTTAAAAATCCACGTTTTGTGGTCTATGAGAAAAATATTTTTTAAAAATCCACGTTTTGTGATCTATGAGAAAAATATTTTTTAAAAATCCACGTTTTGTGGTCTATGAGAAAAATATTTTTTAAAAATCTACGTTTTGTGGTCTATGAGAAAAATATTTTTTTAAAAATCCACGTTTTGTGGTCTATGAGAAAAATATTTTTTAAAAATCCACGTTTTGTGGTCTATGAGAAAAATATTTTTTAAAAATCCACGTTTTGTGGTCTATGAGAAAAATATTTTTTAAAAATCCACGTTTTGTGGTCTATGAGAAAAATATTTTTTAAAAATCCACGTTTTGTGGTCTATGAGAAAAATATTTTTTAAAAATCCACGTTTTGTGGTCTATGAGAAAAATATTTTTTAAAAATCCACGTTTTGTGGTCTATGAGAAAAATATTTTTTTAAAAATCCACGTTTTGTGGTCTATGAGAAAAATATTTTTTAAAAATCCACGTTTTGTGGTCTATGAGAAAAATATTTTTTAAAAATCCACGTTTTGTGGTCTATGAGAAAAATATTTTTTAAAAATCCACGTTTTGTGGTCTATGAGAAAAATATTTTTTAAAAATCCACGTTTTGTGGTCTATGAGAAAAATATTTTTTAAAAATCCACGTTTTGTGGTCTATGAGAAAAATATTTTTTAAAAATCCACGTTTTGTGGTCTATGAGAAAAATATTTTTTAAAAATCCACGTTTTGTGGTCTATGAGAAAAATATTTTTTAAAAATCCACGTTTTGTGGTCTATGAGAAAAATATTTTTTAAAAATCCACGTTTTGTGGTCTATGAGAAAAATATTTTTTAAAAATCCACGTTTTGTGGTCTATGAGAAAAATATTTTTTAAAAATCCACGTTTTGTGGTCTATGAGAAAAATATTTTTTAAAAATCCACGTTTTGTGGTCTATGAGAAAAATATTTTTTAAAAATCCACGTTTTGTGGTCTATGAGAAAAATATTTTTTAAAAATCCACGTTTTGTGGTCTATGAGAAAAATATTTTTTAAAAATCCACGTTTTGTGGTCTATGAGAAAAATATTTTTTAAAAATCCACGTTTTGTGGTCTATGAGAAAAATATTTTTTAAAAATCCACGTTTTGTGGTCTATGAGAAAAATATTTTTTAAAAATCCACGTTTTGTGGTCTATGAGAAAAATATTTTTTAAAAATCCACGTTTTGTGGTCTATGAGAAAAATATTTTTTAAAAATCCACGTTTTGTGGTCTATGAGAAAAATATTTTTTAAAAATCCACGTTTTGTGGTCTATGAGAAAAATATTTTTAAAAATCCACGTTTTGTGGTCTATGAGAAAAATATTTTTTAAAAATCCACGTTTTGTGGTCTATGAGAAAAATATTTTTTAAAAATCCACGTTTTGTGGTCTATGAGAAAAATATTTTTTAAAAATCCACGTTCTGTGGTCTATGAGAAAAATATTTTTTAAAAATCCACGTTTTGTGGTCTATGAGAAAAATATTTTTTAAAAATCCACGTTTTGTGGTCTATGAGAAAAATATTTTTTAAAAATCCACGTTTTGTGGTCTATGAGAAAAATATTTTTTAAAAATCCACGTTTTGTGGTCTATGAGAAAAATATTTTTTAAAAATCCACGTTTTGTGGTCTATGAGAAAAATATTTTTTAAAAATCCACGTTTTGTGGTCTATGAGAAAAATATTTTTTAAAAATCCACGTTTTGTGGTCTATGAGAAAAATATTTTTTAAAAATCCACGTTTTGTGGTCTATGAGAAAAATATTTTTTAAAAATCCACGTTTTGTGATCTATGAGAAAAATATTTTTTAAAAATCCACGTTTTGTGGTCTATGAGAAAAATTTTTTTTAAAAATCCACGTTTTGTGGTCTATGAGAAAAATATTTTTTTAAAAATCCACGTTTTGTGGTCTATGAGAAAAATATTTTTAAAAATCCACGTTTTGTGGTCTATGAGAAAAATATTTTTTAAAAATCCACGTTTTGTGGTCTATGAGAAAAATATTTTTTAAAAATCCACGTTTTGTGGTCTATGAGAAAAATATTTTTTAAAAATCCACGTTTTGTGGTCTATGAGAAAAATATTTTTTAAAAATCCACGTTTTGTGGTCTATGAGAAAAATATTTTTTAAAAATCCACGTTTTGTGGTCTATGAGAAAAATATTTTTTAAAAATCCACGTTTTGTGGTCTATGAGAAAAATATTTTTTAAAAATCCACGTTTTGTGGTCTATGAGAAAAATATTTTTTAAAAATCCACGTTTTGTGGTCTATGAGAAAAATATTTTTTAAAAATCCACGTTTTGTGGTCTA
Source organism: Musca autumnalis (assembly GCF_047663935.1). Classification (NCBI taxonomy): domain Eukaryota; kingdom Metazoa; phylum Arthropoda; class Insecta; order Diptera; family Muscidae; genus Musca; species Musca autumnalis. Next base: position 48,290,634 of record NW_027411755.1, read on the forward strand.
TGAGAAAAATATTTTTTAAAAATCCACGTTTTGTGGTCTATGAGAAAAATATTTTTTAAAAATCCACGTTTTGTGGTCTATGAGAAAAATATTTTTTAAAAATCCACGTTTTGTGGTCTATGAGAAAAATATTTTTTAAAAATCCACGTTTTGTGGTCTATGAGAAAAATATTTTTTAAAAATCCACGTTTTGTGGTCTATGAGAAAAATATTTTTTAAAAATCCACGTTTTGTGGTCTATGAGAAAAATATTTTTTAAAAATCCACGTTTTGTGGTCTATGAGAAAAATATTTTTTAAAAATCCACGTTTTGTGGTCTATGAGAAAAATATTTTTTAAAAATCCACGTTTTGTGGTCTATGAGAAAAATATTTTTTAAAAATCCACGTTTTGTGGTCTATGAGAAAAATATTTTTTAAAAATCCACGTTTTGTGGTCTATGAGAAAAATATTTTTTAAAAATCCACGTTTTGTGGTCTATGAAAAAAATATTTATTTAAAAAATCCGCGATTTGTGGTCAATGAAAAAAAATATTTTTTAAAAATCCACGTTTTGTGTTGTATGAAAAAATATTTTTTTAAAAAATACACGTTTTGTGGTCTATGAAAAAAATATTTTTTTTTAAAAATACACGTTTTGTGGTTTATGAAAAAAATATTTTTAAAAAATCCACGTTTTGTGGTTTATGAAAAAAATATTTTTTAAAAAATCCACGTTTTGCGGTTTATGAAAAAAATATTTTTTTAAAAAATCCACGTTTTGTGGTTTATGAAAAAAATATTTTTTTAAAAAATCCACGTTTTGTGGTTTATGAAAAAAATATTTTTTTAAAAAATCCAAGTTTTGTGGTTTATGAAAAAATATTTTTTAAAAAATCCACGTTTTGTGGTTTATGAAAAAAATATTTTTTTAAAAAAATCCATATTTTGTGTTTTATGACAAAATACAATTTTAAATATTGTATTTGTATTAAAAAATCTACGTCATGTGGTTTATGATAAAAATATTTTTTAAAAAATCCACGTTTAGTGGTTTATGATAAAAATATTTTTTTAAAAAATCCACGTTTAGTGGTTTATGACAAAAATATTTTTTTTAAAAAATCCACGTTTAGTGGTTTATGATAA